>NW_016108335.1:31010-92328 GCF_001604975.1 Cebus imitator
TCCTGGATTCAAGCAATTCTCCTGCCTCAGTCTCCGGAGTAGCTGGGACCACAGGCACGCACCACCACGCCTGGCTGATTTTTGTATATTTTTCGTAGTGACAGGGATTCACCATGTTGGCTAGGCTGGTCTTGAACTCCTAACTTCAAGTGATCCACGTGCCTTGGCCTCCCAAATGCAAACTATGTCTTTTGAAAAATGTCCTATACAGAGATTTCACTTCTTTCTACCTGGGCCAAGTTTGGGGACCAGATGCTGATCACAGCTTGCCATCTAGCATATTCTGAAGGCCCTGCTTCCCTCTAGCCCCATGTTGGTCCTGATTTTCCCTAGGAATGGACCTATAGCTTACCTGAAGATGCCAGTTTAGGTGTGGAAGCCATTCCTCCAAAGAAGAGTTAGGAGCAATATTGCTCCCCAAGAGTAATGGCGATAGTAAGGAATGAAAGACAAAAACGAAACTTCAGTTTTACAAAATGGTTACTTTCTCCTGCAAAAAAGAAACTCCAGGATAACACTGGGGGGCACAATTCAAAGCAAGTAACATTGGTTTTCAGGTGTCCTCTGCTATTTCTTCCCAGCTGCCCCTCTTAACTGTTCAAGAGGTAGTTAATAAGGTTTAACTTTTTATAAGGGTTTTCTTATTCTATAGCAAACTTTGGAACACAGAGAACATCACCATCCAATACAGCATTCTGTGAAAATGGAAAGGTTTGGTCGTGGCTACCCTATTAGGCCACTGTCTTCATGGCGTAGCAGTAAAGCCTTCGTGATCTGAATGAATGAATCTCCAAAAGTGGCGGAGGGTGGAGATAGTGTTTTGCAATGGGAGTACCTTGGAGCATATCTTGGGCAATTACCAACACATTAAACCACATTAAATAGATAAGTTCAAATAGTCCCAGTCTACAAGTAAGTATCTGCCGTACAATCCATGCTTTGCGGGATGCTTTTAGGATACAGAGAAATAAAGCTCTTGTTTGTTGTTTTTAGGAATGCTGTAATTTTAAAAAGTCTCGAATAATTAAGAAAAAAATAATAATGTAATGAATGAATAGGCTAGAATCAGTTCCAAACTATAAGGGAAGAGAATGAAGCAGAGAGGCTTTATTTCAATTTCCATGTTGGCATAGTGTCTGTCTTGGCAGGGAGGAGGGAAATGGAATTGAAAGCAGAGAAACTGGAAAAAAATGTATGCATGGTAGTCAAAACGTGCGTGGCTTGTGTTGTGACAGCGAGAGTCCTGGCCTGGCGCGAACAAAATGTATTGGAGTTGAATGAAAGAGAAAGCCAGGCAGATAAGATGGTGTTAATTAATGGAGCCTGAATAATTGAGCCTGAATACAGGCTCAACATCTGAATTTCCATAGGCAAGAGGGAGCTACTGTAGGCTTTTCAGCCAGGAGATGACAAGATGAAAACAGTGTTTTAGAAAATTAATTAGGGAGTGGTAGTTGGTGTGGGCTGGAGATGGAGAGAGAAGTCAGAGAAAGCGGAAAGCTTTTGTAGGCCTCTCCATTCCTGAGAGCTGAGGTTGGCAAGAGAATGTGGAAGAGGGAGTGACCCTCCTCTGCCTGTGACATTGCACACTTCTGATGATGAGCTCTTCCCTCCAGCCCTTGGCCTCTGTGATGTTTCAGTCTCTGCTTCTCCTTCATCTCTTCTCTTTGGCCTCCTTCACTGGTTTCTTTTCTCTGACTCACCATTAATGTAGGTGTTCCCTGAGATTCTTTCCATCTTCTTTCTCATCCTCCACTCTCCTAGCTTCAGCTATAATCTACATAAACATTCATCCCAAATTTATGTCTCTATTCTTGATCTCTATCCAGCAACCTTTGCCTGTATTTCCAAGTGCCTCTTGAACATTCCCACCTGAGTATCTCACCAGCACTGAAAAATTAATGTCTAAAACAATACACATCATCGCCAAGGTCCAAACCAACCTCTGCCTCAGATTCTTCTCTTTCTGTAATGGAAGCAAGATTCACCAAGTTACAGAGGCTCAAAAATCTCAGACACCCATCCAAAGCAACTTTTCCTCTTCCTGGCTCTGAGGCCATAGATGCAAAGTAACTTGGCTACCTTTCCTTTGCTCTCAACAGTAATCCAGTACTACAGATCCCAGGTTTCTCCCATTTTTATGTCTCCATAACATTGTAATTCTGATCTTCAGTACTTCTCACTTACGCCTTTGACTTTGCCACCCAAGCCCTGCTCTGATCACAACCCTGCCTGGCCCAGAAACTTCCCCCTTGATATGAGATCTCAGGGCAGCCTTTTCAAACGTTTAGGCCACAACTCTCCTGGCTTTGTACTGCGCTGCACCCACACCTGACCACAAAATATGCATTATTTATGCCCCAAATCTCCATGCAGACACACCCTTGCCTCATCATGTCTCTTGAACATGAAACTCCCCCTTTCTCCCTCACAATATGCATCTATAGAAATTATTTCCATCTCTTGAGATCCATTTCAAGTCCTACTTTCTCTATAAGGATTTCCTCCAAGCCCCCAACATAAGAGCCTCCTTCTTTCTTTGACTCCAATGCCAATGGCATTTTTCAGCTTTAGGCCCTACTTCACTGCATTCCACTATAGCTTCTCTATGAGATGGCACGTTTCTCATGGCACAGGAAGATGTCTTAACGATCTCGATTTTCCTTACAACTGCAGGATGCCCTGTACACAGCGAACACTTTATCAATAAGACAGAAAATAAATAAATCCAAATAAATGTAGGAAAAGAAATTCAACCAAATATCATGACCATTCGCAAAATCAAAGAAATTGCAGGAAGAGATGTCACAGTGAAGGACAATAACAAAATATGCTTGATAACAAAATACGCTCATGTTTTGACCAGATTGGCAGAGATGGTCATTCCTTGGAACATATATGAAGGATTCATAGTGTCTTTCAGCTCTGCTTCAGTGCATAGTTAATAGGTAAGTTGTGAGGACATAGATATAATTGATGTTAGGTAAGAGAATATTTCTAGCTATAATCTTTAATATTGCTCTGTACTGCTAATCCCAGGAACATATTTATTCCTTTGCCATATGCAGCTTACCGGAATTCTGCTTTTTCTATAACAAACCCAAAAAGAAGATTTGACTTCATTCTTTCCTTAAGACCTTTTGCTTGTTTGTTTTATTTTGTGTAGGAGGGAATAATGTTAGCATAAGTGGGCTTATTTCAAAACATGTGAGTTGAACAGTAATTCTCTCCTTTATCCCACCACTCTGGCTGACTGGAACCAAGGAAAATTTACAGTCCAAAGCAGTCTGAAGTCTGTTTTGTGTATTAGTAACGCTCTCTGACTGTACAGAACAGGAGAAGGCGGAGCTCATGCTCCACAGCTTTGCAAAGCCCTGTGTAATTTTCAAATCTTCCTGTGTTTTTTGTAATGATCTGGCAATCCAAACAATTTGGTTTGAAAGCTGTCCTAACTCATTTACCCCCTCTGGCATTATATAATGGAAACCAAGAAATTGCATTATGAATGTTATAAAGGCCATTCAGATATGAATGTAAATATAAGACATGTATTTTTATATAGTAGTGGCTTCAGGAATTTACAAAATTATAAGTTTTGGTGTTCTGGACAGAGCTACTACCTCCCTGATTTTCCATGGAGCCCTCTTAAAGTATAATGCCAACAGCAACCAAATCACAAGATAGGTTATTTTAAAGCATGGTGACAATAATTAGCTAAGTAATCAAACATCATTCCAAAGATAAAGTAACACTTCCTTAAATTTAGCTTTGAAACTGTCTCTAATCCCCTGGCTCTATCTCTTTCCTAAACCCAATAGGGCTGGCAAGAAACTGCATTATGAATGTTATAAAGGCCATAGAATATTGTTTATAAGTCAATTTTAGAGGATAAACATGTTTTGCTATTAAAAATCATGGAGGCTGGGCATGGTGGCTCACACCTGTAATGCCAGCACTTTAGGAGGCTGTGGCAGGAGGATTACTTGAGCCTTGGAGGTTGAGACTGGAATGAGTAATGGTTGTGTCACTGCACTCCAGCCTGGGCAAAAAGCAAGATCCTATCTCAAATCAATCAATAGTAAATTAAAACAAAAATCTTAGAGTGTAAGAACTACTACGTGTCCTTGTGAAAAGATACAGAGTAACGATACTGTTCGAATATTTTGTCACTTGAGTATGAGGTAATGATTGCAAACATTAGAAGAACAGTTAGAAATAGATCACTCAGTTTTCACCAAATAAGAATCAACACAAACATGTAGCTTCATTGGCCCAGAGCACCACATCTTTTGAGGATCAAGCATATTTTGTTATTGTCCTTTTTGTGAGTAAATGCTAGTTTTCTCTTTTTAAATATTTTATTTGGTGGGGAGAGTCAGTAAAATAGTGACATGTCATAAACGAACGGCCAGAGTAGCAATCCTTAAAATGAATTGAGGTGTTGGAAATAGGTAGAACCAAAAATTTTAGCATCTAAAATTGAAAAAAAAAATCCTTCAACCTCAAATAAAAGCACAGTAAGAGTAGATTTAGATAACAGGAAGGGAAGGCAGCCTATGTACAGTGACGGGAACGAAGCACGGAGGGTGAGAGCCCTGAGCTCTCTCCTGGGCTCTGTTGCTGCTTTCTGCTCAGCCTGATTACATCACATGGCCTCTTGAGTGCTTCCCTTTCTTCCCTGGGAAATCATAAAACTAAGTGACCTCTTCCTCGGCCAAAACAAAGAAACAACTGGCCACCCCTCTGGTGCTTCCTGTATCGGTAAAGGGCAATATTTTGTACTCAATTGTTCACGTTGGAAGCTTGGATGTCATTCTTGGCTTTTTCATTCCCTTTATCTCCCACATTCAAACCGGACCAAATTCTGCTCGTTCCCTTTCCTACATATCTGCCAAAGAAGCCCACATAGCCCTAGTTCCATTGAATCCACAATAATCTAGGCCACTGCAATTTCTCCCCCAAATACTGCCATTATCTACACAGATCTCCACAAATCTTCTTGTGACTGCTGCCAAACAATTCTCCCCACACCGCAGCTGGAACAAGACTTTAAAAACACAATCTACTTTTTTAATTTCTCATATAAAAATGTTTCATTGAACTTACATTGCTCTTAGGAAAAATTTTAGCATCTAATTGCTCTGTACTTTCTGTTCCATCCACGGCAGGTTCTTCTACAGTCCTTTGTCCCTCCACACGTCTGTCCTCCAGCCCACACCCATTATCCTCCTTAACCCTGGAGCTCTCCATATGCCACGTGCCTCTACCTGGCATCCTTCAGGTCTTGATCAACCTGGCCTCAGGAAAGCCTTCCTTACTCCCCGACGCCAGGCCAGCTGCCTCCTGAGATGGCTCCATGCTCCATACTCCACCCCAGCACATCTCACACCTGCACTTATTTCTTTCAAGGAAAGTATAGTGGGGCTGAGTGGTGGCCCCCCCAAAAAAGATATGTCCATATTCTAATCCCTAGAACAGAACCTGAGAATGTGCCCTTCTCTAGAATAAGAGTTTTTGCAGATGAAATTAAGTTAAAGATCATGCTGGAGTCAGGGTGCCCCTAACTCCAGTAACAGGTGTTCTGCTAAGGTTCGAGCCACAAACACGGATAAGACAATCATGTGAAGGCATATGCAGAGATTATGGTCACGCAGCTCCAAGCCAAGAAACACAGAAGCTGGAAGAGGCAAGGAAGGACTCTCCCCTGGAGCCACAGGAAAGTGCAGCCCTACAGACAACTTGATTTCATACCTCTAGCCTCCCAGTTTGTGGCAAAATAAATTTCTGTTGTCTTAAGCCTGTGAGTGATAACTTGTTATGGCAGCCCTGGGAAGCTAACACAGTGAGAAAGATCTCTCCCCTGCTAGATTGTAAACACCAAGAGGCAGGAACTCCACCTACTCACTGTTGAGCTTGGCATATCAGAGGCCACTTGTAACTGATAGACCAATTAGACGGCTAATTCTCAACTTTGTGTAAACAACCCTAAGGTCACAGTAACCTATGTTAACTGGGGAAATGGCCATCCAGGCTGCCATCTTGAAGAAGGAGTTACAGAATCAGAGATGATTCTTCTTTACTCCTGAAGTTCAGATCCTCTGTACAGCCTCCAGTATACCAATAACTTAGCTCAACGCTTTGGGTTAGACTGGTGATCTGCCTGGAAAACCATGGCTACTCATCACTCTGAACAGCAGTGATATTCAAAATACTTAACAGTATATCATGAGTTCCAACCCAAGAGGATAAATGCGGTCATAGAGGAGAGCAGGATCTTGGGGACCCCTACCATGCTGAAAATGATCTCTTCAGTTGTGCTATTGTAAAGAGATGTGTGTGTGTTTTGGGGCACTGTGCCTGGAAGGATCTGCATTAGGGGAGGGGCAATGGGAATATTTCAATAATTCCACATCTGGCACAGTTCTTCTATTATATGCAGATTGTGTATACATCCTGCCCCTACCATCCCAGTCACCTGCCCTGTAAGACTCTATTCATTTTTTTTCCATAAAATAGCTCCAGTGACTCTAGCTCTTCCGAACTGTCTATGAATTTCTCCTCTCTGATATTCAGAGTCATATCTGTAGCAGCTTGCATTAGCCTCTCATGATGGTACCTCACAGACTCATACTATATTGATGCTGTTTCTCAACTGTAATTTCAGGTTCTTGACTGAAAAGGGTCACGTTTTATTTTTCTTCCCATTTCCTGGGGTTTGCTCAGAGTTTCTTGTTTTTATTTTTAAAGTTTGATGCTTGATAATTTGTTTCCATGCTTGATTTGCAGACAATTGATGCCATGAACTCTTCCCTGAAATCAAAGCCAGTTTTTGAGGCAGCCATAGCTACTGGAACAGGTCATAAAGAGTACTATTATTTAAAGTCAGGGTCATTTGATAAACTGGTGTGGATTTGTAGCAGAGGCTGGCCATCTTTGTAACTTAATATCAACTTCCTTCAATAATTGATATAAAACATACTTCGTATTTGGGTAGAACTCAACTTCTTAAGCACTTTCACATATTTTAGAGCATTAAGCCATCACAAAAATATTTTCAGATAAAATAATTCTTTGAGATAAAAATAACACAATTATGTATTCAAATTTATAAGGAATCATTATATTACAAATATTTCTCCAAATATATTTGGTTCCTGGGTTTAGAGAGTGAAGATTTTATTTTATTTTATTTTTGAGATGAAGTCTTGTTCTGTCTTCCAGGCTGGAGTCCAGTGGTGCAATCTCAGCTCTGCCTCACTGTTTCAAGCAATTCTACTGCCTCAGCCTCCCGATTAGCTGGGATTACAGGCACATGCTACCACCATGCCTGGCTAATTTTTTTATATTTTTAGTAGAGACGAGGTTTCACCAGGCTGACCTTGTGATTCACCTGCCTTGGCCTCCCAAAGTGCTGGGATTACAGGCATGAACCACCATGCCTGGCCTGAGAGTGAAGACTTTAATAGTGAGGAATAACTGTGTTATACTCACCTACTTGCCATGCTCATATCAGAAGATGAATAAATTCAGAATAATTGAGAGTGACCTTTGCAGGTCTCATGTTCATGAAATGGAAATCTCAGGGCTGGAGCAATTTTTCTGACTCCATGTTCAGTTTTCTGATTGTTTATTCCTGTTGAAGTTTATAATCTCATTTTTCTCACAAGGAAATAATCCCAGATAGACAATTCATAACATGGAAATTCAAAGGATAAGTAAACTGGAAATTGTGTTAGTGCATAAAGGACATTTGAAGATCAGTCGGTCCTGCATATAGGCTTATGGGAAATCCCTTCCAGTGCTTACCAAGGTACACTGGAACCATTGGAATGGATGGGACTCTGCATTCTCCCAATTTCATCCAAAGATACATTGATTTTATATATTTTATATCAGTGAATCTTCTTAAAATCTTATTTTCAGGAAGGATTCAACTCCTAAAAACCAAAAGCAAAATCCACAATCACACAATATAAAAACCACATACATGCTGAATCCCTTACATCGAGGATGAAGACACATTACATCCCGGCAAGGCCAGGAGGACTAGAACTCAAGTCCTTGGCCTCCCAACTCTCACTGTATGCTATGCCAGGCCTGTTTCCCCATTTATAGCCTCAGGGAATGGGCCCTCAATATCATGGGAAGAGGCCTTAGTTTTCCTTCCACACAGTCTGGAAGCATGAAATGTGGCCGAGAGGGAGAATGTCATGGTGGCCACTGAAGTCTGCACGTTCCTGCCAAGGCTGCAATGTCAGGCTTATTTGTGTCTTCCCCAGAAAAGCAGACAATAAGGTCTGTGAGAGGAATCTGCGGGACTTTTTCATCCATTGCCCTAAGCCAGGCTCTTTTGTAAGTGTGATTCACACAGACCTAACAATAGACCAGAACAGCTGAGACAAGATCAGAGCTTGTCTTCCTCTGTTATGGGAATAATTTAGATAGGCCACATGCAAGCTGCTCACCTGGAATTTCACTAAGGCGCTCCATCTTTTCTGAGACACGTTGGAAAATCTTTAAAATGACCTCTTATATGATTATAGAGCAATCTATATTGATGATACATGCAGACTTTTCTCTTAGATCTTGGATGTTTGCCCAGATTCCTGTTGCAATTATCTGGATTCTGCCAGTGGAAGGCTCCACTAATTACCAAAATCTCCAAATAAAAGATAGAACCTCATTCGAAATTTGTAAGAATTTTCTGCAGTTATTTCTGCTATTGGAGGCGGAAGTGTCTTGGCCTTAAATAGATGAAGAACATTTGTCTACTCCAGTGACAAGTGGTAGGAAGGCAAAAACAGGGTTTATAGCAAGTCGTTTTGGGAATAATGTACTTTTTGATACTGTATGCTTTCTATTAAATCTCATATTATTAGCCTATCTATATCAGATCAGATATCTTTTTCCTCTTTTATTGAACTCTGCATTTTTACATTTGACTCTACTAAAACCCTCGACAGAAAGTAATTCCTTGCCAACATTTAGGAATGATTGGATTGAACGACTAATGAGAAATCCTACAAAAGTAATGACAAATGAATGCCTTGAAAAGGTGTTCCATTTGATAGATACGATAGAAAATTTTCTTCTTCGTTTTCCTATCAGAAAGGCAGTGTTCTTTTTGCCTGCTCCACCAAGGAGGGGCAACAGTTCTTAAACAAGATCTAACATTTACTTGAAACCAATAGTTTCCAGTAAAGTGTTTTTAGGATAAATGCAGGCTTACTGGTAAATATTGGTTTAATCTTCAGAGAAAATTAAAAGCTTGTGGTTTGGGGACTGACAGCAGAAGGCAGATGTATAAGGACTAGAGACTGAAGAGTTGGTAAATCCCCAAATAATGTTCTCTTTTCCAGCTCCAGACTAAAGAACCGGAGCATACCTATTCATTTTCTCTTAAAGGAAAGAATTATCCCAAACCTAGGAGCCTCGAGTAAAATTCAATGACCCTTTCTCCATGCTTTGCTAAGTAGTGCCATACATTAAGCTCTCCTCATAACTTAGACACCCAAGGGCCTGATAGAGTAGAAATCATGGTAATTTGTGCTATTTTTTGTGGAGACTGAGTCTTATAAACTGAGCATAATAGTATGGTGTGCGATGCTGTTTAGTGTCGAATTATAGTTCATATGGGCAAGTTCAGCTGAGTCGTGCTAAGTTGTTTTCTTTCACATATACTCATGCAGGAACCTTTGGAAAACATTTTTCCTGATCCTAACTTACTATAAGAATGTGCATGTCTTATTCAACTCATTCTGCCTACATGAAAGAGCTGCCTCATTTCCTATGAGCCCCTTGCTTCTGCTGCTGTTTTTTGTTACCTTTTCTCTTTTGTGGTATGGTATTAGCCTTTTCAGAAAGAGTCCAGAATAGGACACCAGCAAGCATTCAGCCCCACCATCTGTCTATGTTTCGAATTGGAATTCACCCCTGAGGCACCAGAGGTCAGGGTTAGCTATTAGCCACAAAAAGACACTACCTGACCCTTTTTGTCCACCCCCCTGCCACACCTCAGAGGATAAGAACATCACACCACCTCCCCGAAAGTGAGCACACAGACATACAGCCAAGGGAGCTGGGCGTGGCGCAGCTAGCCACTTTTCCAGAAAAGGTTTTCCATAAAACGTATCTGTTAAAGAGGTTTTGAGGTCAAGAAAACGTGGGAGACACAAACATTTCCCAGGGAAGGATTTCATTATCACTGGTGGTGGTTCACTTCATGGTATTTTTCATATTCTGTGAAAGATTCCACAAGCAAAATGGGTTAAATTTCATAATGGGGCCAAATGAAAACACAACAACAAAAGCTAACCCATGAACAGGGTTAGACAGAAATGCCCTTAGCAGGAACCTCTGGCTTGCATAAAGCCTTGTGGTGTGTGTATGTCATAGACGCTGCGGTTGGTGGCCTGCCAGAGAATCCTGCAACCTCTTTGGGTGACAGAGGCATACCAGCAACCTGTGTACTTCCACTGCTGAAGGCATTCCTCAAGGTGCAATTCTCAACAGTCATGAAACAGTGTGGCTACTCACAGCTGCTCAGCATGGACAGGTATTTCCATTTTTTATTTGGTCATTGGTCTTCAGCATGAGAAAATAATGTTTTGGGATAGAGAGGAGGCAGAACACAACTCCCTGTGAAACAAGCTTGTTAGCCCAATTGCCCTGCATAACTCTGGATGGAAGAGATACAATTTAGAATACAGTTAACCTAATAAATGCGTCCCTGTTCATAGACATAGAACACACAGAGTCCTTTATTACTGAATTATTAGATTGGTGCAAAAGTAATTGTGGGTTGGTTTTTTTTTTTTTTTTTTTGCCATTGAAAGTAATGGCAATATATTGCTACAGATCCTATTTTGTTAGCAGAACTAGTTATATACTGACTGAGTACTCAAAGATTCCATTCCTACCTCTCAAATCTTCTTTTTTTCTGTCTGCCATCTTCCTCTCTCCTACCCAGGACTTCAGCCTGAAAGGTCAACTCCATTATCTTTAGGACCAAATCTTAATTTCAGCAAAATGGTTTAGAGAAACCTCTCTAACCTCTAATGCATGGCTTCTGTATTAATCATACCTGAACTTTTGGCCTTGAGAGGCAGATACTACATTATTTCTCAGTCCTGGCAGTAAATATCCTTATTTTCTCAATCAAGGCTGCGTTGGGTCCTCATGACTATCCTAATCCTTCCAGCTTGGGAAACATTCTAGTCTTTACCATACGGCTTCCTAAGAGTGGAGTTCTGCCTCTGACTCTCCATTCCATGTCCCCTAATCACAGAACGTCCTGAGGCTGTTTATTTTTCTGAGTGTCACCTAATCCCAGACTCTTAATCCTTGTGTCCACCTGGCCTGCAGGACACTCCTTTCTTCCAACAGGTGCATTAACACTGTTCACTGCTTGTCCACATTGGCCATGCCCTTTAGAGATTCTCTTCTGGCTGCCAGACAGGACTTCTCCCAGTGTCTGTGCTTCTACTTCCGCTTCAGTAAAACCCCACACTAGGGACTGCGTCCTGCCTCTTCCTAGCCCACCCCAACTACTATGGTTGACCAGCCCAAGGTCTGAGATGGGGTATAGGGGTAGCATTACCTGGAAAGGAACATCCCTGCAAACTTCAGAAGGGTGATGGTGCTTTAGACATAAGCTGGAGAGGCAGGCAGGTGAGAGATAGGCTGCTTCCCCTGGAGACAGGCCACCCCGGGACTGACAGTGAGGACGGTGATGAATGCTTCAACAGGAAGCAGCCATCAAGACACACTCCACATTGGTAGGGTTCCTTCTCCTTCTTCCCTATGCAATGTGCATCCTTACTTCAAAGGTAAACTGAGTAAATCCACTGGATCTGGAGACAAGTGTCACCCTATGAAACGTTGCTCATCAACCTAGCATAAATTATGCCCATTTCTTTTTTTGTGTGCCTGGGAGTGGGGAAACGGAGTCTTGCTCTGTCACCCAGGCTGCAGTGCAGTGGTACGATCTCAGCTCACTGCAACCTCTACCTCCCAGGTTCAAGCAGTTCTCCTGGTTGGCCTCCTGAGTAGCTGGGATTACAGGTATGCACCATCACCCCCAGCTAATTTTTGTATTTTTAGTAGAGACAGGGTTTCACTATGTTGGCCAGGCTGGTTTCAAACTCCTGACCTCATGATCCACCCACCACGGCCTCTCAAAGTGCTGGGATTAAAGGTGTGAGCCACCGTGCCCAGCCAATGATGCCCATTTCTTATTCGTACATACCAAGGTCTTCATTAGAAAGTCTCTGCATAAAATAACATTGGTCAGTCTTAAAAATACAAGTGAATAGTAATTTTATGCTAATTATTAGGTTGGTGCAAAAGCAATGGCTGTTTTTGCCATTTATGTTAAATGCTTTTGCACTAACCTAATATATGCCAGGACCTACGCTACATGTTTTCTAAATACCACATTATGCTATGTAATTTCCATAAAACTCTTCAAGATAGGTATTATTACACTCCTCGTTTGGAGGAGGAGACAAAAATTTACAGAGACAAACATTCTTCGCAGGGACCCACAACTGGACAATGAAAATTTTGAGTTTGACCTCAGGTCTTTCTTCTCTAAAGCTGTATTTTTACCCACTACACAGATGCAAAGCAAAGCTGGCACAAGAACACATGATACTAGAACCTGTTGTTTTCCCTTCTAGATGTTTTAAGGAAACTTTTGCTTAGCATTTTTGAGATTCTGGGGTATGTTGTCAAGCCGAATGCTCTGCCTGGCTCTGGATGCATCTGGATGTGCAGCAAAGAAAAAGAGGAATTGGCCAGGCATGGTGGCTCACACCTGTAATCCCAGCCCTTTGGGAGGCCAAGGCAGGTGGATCACTTGAGCCCAGGAGCTGGAGACCAGCCTGGGCAATGTGGCGAATTCCTGTCTCTACAAAAAAGTAGCTGAGGGTAGTGGCATGTGCCTGTAGTCCCAGCTACTCAGGATGCAGAGCTGGGAGGATTGCTTGAGCCCAGGAGGCAGAGATTGCGGTGAGCTGAGATCATGCCGCTGCACTCTGGCATGGGCAACAGAAAGAAACCCTGTCTCAAAAAAAAAAAAAAAAAAAAGTTAGAGAAAGAGAGAGGAATTAAGCACAGACACCCGGGCCCAGGGTGAAGGATGGAATGCCAGAAACCAGAAATAGGAAAAGCAAAAATTAATTAGAACAATTTTATAAGAAAACTTAATTATCTATTACCACCAAAAGGTAGGGGTAGGGTTAATTTTCTGCTACAGCAAAAATAATTTTTGCATCATGTTTTCTGTATACAATTTGTTCTGCATGCAGTGTGCCTAGCTTTTCTATACTATCCTTTGTTCTTTTGATGTTGTTATTTTTGTATATAAATAAAACCCTTTGTTTACATTACTGCTTCAGAGGCTTTGGGTAGAAAAAAGAATTATTTCTAAAACTGGTCTACCCTCAAATGATGCTGTAGTTAAAACAATACAATGGAGGGAGCAGGGTGGCCCACTCTGTCCTGTGCAATTTTGACAACTGGAAACAAGGGTGGGGGCGGAAGCTGAAACCGTCACACAGATCGTCATAGGAAGCATCTTGGTTTTGGTTAAAGCAGCGTCCGTGGGAGAGGATGCCTGTGGCAATGGAGCACAGGGGTAGATAGGAGGGCGGCCGCTGGAGCTTTGCATGTCCACAGCACAAACCGTTCAAGTCAATTCTTTTTTTTTTTTTTTTTTTTTTGAGACAGGGTCTCACTCTCTCACCCAGACTGGAGTGCAGTGGCTGGATCTCAGCTCACTGCAACCTCCACCTCCCAGGCTCAAGTGATTCTCCTGGCTCAGCCTCCTGAGTAGCTGGGATTACAGGTGCATGCCACTACCACCAAGCTAATTTTTGTATTTTTAGTAGAGATGGGATTTCACCATGTTGGTCAGGCTGGTCTTGAACTCCTGACCTCAAATGATCCACCTGCCTTGGCCTCCCAAAGTGCGGGGAATTGTTCAAGTCAATTCTAAGAACCCTGGTGAGATGTTATGACAGGCTCAACATTAAGTATGAGCAGGGTCCTAAGAGAGCTGTGGCCTCATTCTCAGAACACAAAGTCAAGAAAAATTAAATAAAAGAGTTGCACGGAGTCAAACCTTGGTGCCCAGGACGTGGGGCCATGGGGAAGTGAGGGGTTTTCTGGTAGGGACAGATGTGTGAGGCTCTGAGAAGATGGGTGGTAATGGAAGTGGCAATTAACAAGCAATGTGGGGACAGCAGACTCCAAGTCAAGATCTTGCTGTCTGGCCTCATGTAGCACTCAAGGCCAGCTCTACAAAAGGAAAACAGTTGGCAGTTTACCACTGACATTTTACAGATGAGGACACAAAGCATCAAGAAAGTAGGAATTTGCCAGAAATCAGGAAGCCAGAAGATTGCAAAGACGAATTCAGGCTGAGCACTAAGCCACGGTCTTAGCTGCCCTCCTGTGCTGTCTCCTTGGAGACATGGCCTTTCAGCAGCACAAGAGGACGGAGAAGCAGGCCTTCAAAAACAATCACATTATAGCTATGTACTGTGCATGGCTGTGGACCTGATACCAACCTCCGGCACTCTGTAGAGGGCTCATATGCACTGTCTTTGGAGAGAGGTTCTGCCTGAAAGACCCCGGAGCCAACAACCCTGCAGGCCCTGCTTCAGGGCGTGTGCTTGGTGAACCTGCCCAGGCCTCAAAAGCTGGGATCTCTTAGGAAGCCCTTTATCCCTTCTCTCCTCTTGGTTTCTCCTTGAGCAAGTTCTCCGTCTTCCCACCCTAATCTCCTGGGCTTCTGTGCTCTTGTCTCTCACTGCCCCACCAAGTATGGAAGGAAAGGAACATTTGAAAAGGACCCAGCTAAGATATTAAAGGCATATGGACAAACTAAGGAACGTAATCAGAGGAGGGTGATGGAGGTACTGAAATGATCATTTGCTGAGATGGGAAATGTGATGAGAATTACATGTTTTCTTCAGGGAAGGATCTGGTTTTGAACTTGCTGAATTCAAACTGCTTATCAGAGGCATCTCTTTCCTCCTATCAATCTTTCTTTCTTTTCTGTCATCCCTCCTCTTCTGAAAAGGAGAAACTCGGGCCCTAGGGCAAATTTTATTTTTATGATAAGTTAAAAGGGCTTTATTACAGAATTTAGTCAAATTTCCTGCTACTCCCACTTCATTGCAGTATAAGCCTCTTCTTGTAAGATTTGCATTTCCCTTTTAGAAAGCAGATCCATCCTTCCTTCCTTCCTTCCTCCCTCCCTCCCTCTGTCCTTCCTTCCTTCCTTTCTTCCTTCCTTCCTTCCTTCTTACATCCCTCCCTCTTTCCTTCTTTCCTTCCTTCCTCCCTCCCTCCCTCTGTCCTTCCTTCCTTCCTTTCTTCCTTCTTTCCTTCCTTTTTCTTCCTCCCTTCCCTTCTTTCTTCCCTTGCTTGCTTCCTTCGTTTTCCCCCCTCCTCCTTTGCTTTATCCTCCTTCTTCTTTTCCCCCTTATCCCCTCTTAGCCCTTTTCTCCCTTTCTCCTTGCCTAGAATCTTCCTTTCTTCATCTGCTAGTCACACTTCACCAAGTTGATATGATGAACCTGGCAGCCTGTGATCCTTTGAGCCTAGGGACATGAAAACACTCATGGTCTCAGGGGTTCAGGAAGAAGTGCCCAGTTCGTGGATTTCTTCTTGGTAAAATTAGAGACCTCCTTTGGGAAGAAGGTTTCTGGAGAGTAAATGTTCACTGGAAATCTGGCAACAGATTTTTCCTGTTAATGTGCAAAGTAAGACACTATTTTCTGTGGCTCCTAGGGGCAGGCATTTGTCCATCTGTTTAGGATACTGGAAAGGGGTTCACTGGGGAGAAAGTTCCAGACTGAGGCTACACAAAGCCAAACCCCAACTTCCAGCAGTAGCTGTGCCCTTGATTAGAATGTGAAGTCAGCCAGATGGCACCAAGCAGTCCAGCTCCTATCCTTTAGAGGCACCCAACTGAACAAGAACCCCAAACTCCTCCTCACCTGTCCTCTAGCCAGGCTGCTCACAAGATTGGAACACTCAAACCAGAAGACCCAGTCTTTTAAAAAGGATAAGACTATTGGAGAAACTAGAATTTATTAAGTACCAATAAACTCTCATATGATGAACAAGAAACACCCTTTTTATCTTAATTCATCTTCACAAGATTTAGGTGTGTGTGTTATTTTATTCTAAACAGACAAGGAAGTTTCTGGCTGGAGAGACTAACAGCATGCCTGGGACAACACGCTGGAAAGGTGCAGGACCGGGATCTGAACGTGGGCCTGCACTGCCCGGCCTCCTCCCAAAGTCAGCCATTATCTTGTCCAAGATGCTGCATGTGAGTGCAAGGAAATCCTCAGGATCATGAAGCCACGCATGGCAAGGTACAAAACTGCCTGATTCCTGGGCTCTTAGTTACCCCTCCCCAGGAAGGCTCCCGTTTGTCGGGTATATATTTGTGCCTGTGTGTGCATACATTGATATAATCACACCCCCATGCACACTCACAGTAATTATCTACCAGATAGCCTCATCCGAGACTTTCCCTTGAAAGTTCACTCTAACAGACCTGCAGCGACAGGCTCCCCATCTAGGGAATGGCATGCCGCTCAGGGACCCCCATCCTGTAGGAGAGATCAGCTCCAGTTTTGTGACTCTGACACAACCTGTGCAGAATTTAGCAGCTGATAAGGAGGAGCTTCTCTCCCGGCTCTGCCCTGTAGTCAGACCTTTTCCTTTTGATAACACCAACCATGATATGGCCCAATCACAAGAGTTCGGATCTCAGCAGTCTGATATTGTGATGTGTGCTATTAAAAAGGGCTTAAGCGTGCTGGTGGGGATGGAAGCCAGGGCCTCAATGTCAGTTCACACCCAATGTCCTTAAAGTGAAAGGGAGGGGACAACAGCCCTGTAGGCAGAGTTCTTCCCCAGTGTGAGAAGGCCTCACTGGGTGATGAGGCTGCCCCCAGAGACCCTGGAGCCCTAGTTTCTGCTCCCAACCAAGAGCAATGTCACAAACTGGCCCAAGAGATGTAGTGTTTTTAGTGCCTGCGAAATAAATAACTTCAAAATACAATTATGGAAACATATGACTTTGACTTTTAGATAATGAATAATTTGGAAACTTATGCACAATGGTTCACTAAAATTCACCAGTGGATATTACTACTCTGAAGTCTTGAAAATCCAAGTTCTGATCTGAGAAAGGGGAAATAATTTATATGCCCTCAATATAACGCAAAAGTAGAAAATATACTTAACTACATGAAATTAAAACCTTTTGCATGACAAAAATATCCATAAATACAGCTAAAAAACAAATTCAGGCTTAGAAAAAATATTGGCAGTTAATATGGCAAGAGCTGATATTTCTAATATATAAATATATCTTTAATAAATACAATGTTTATATAAATTCTTTTAAAATTGAGTAAAGAACATGAACAGTTTACCAAACAAAAAGTGCAAGAGTTTTACAAATGGGCCACAACTTCAAGCTCATTATTAACAATGAAAAAGGAAATAAACTATAATAAAATGTCTCTGATAGAATTATCTAAAAATTTTTTTTTCATGACCCTTTCAGTGCTAGCAAAAAGGTCTTGCAATGGTTATTCTCACACCTAGTTGGTTGGAATTCAGTTTGGTATAAATTTTATGAAAAGCATTTTGGAAATTATAGTATGAATTTTAGAAAATTATTCATAAACCAAAAAAATTTCCTTTCTGGAAATCTCCTCTAAGAAAGAACACAAGGAAAATTTACACAGGAAGATAGTCATTGAAAATTATTCATAATAGAAAAATTTGAAACAACTTTGAATTCCAACATAAAGAGAACAGCTAAATAAATCATGGTATATTGGCCTGGTGTGGTGGCTCATGCCTGTAATCCCAGCACTTAGTGAGTCTGAGGCAGGATGATTGCTTGAGCTCAGGAATTTGAGACCAGCCTGAGCAACATAGCAAGACCCTGTCTCTCCAAAAAAAAAAAAAAGAGAAAGAAAGAATAAAAGAATAATGATATATCCTTAAAATGACACTTAGAGCACCTATTGAATGTGGAATTTTTGAAGAACATTGACTAAGATGGGCAAAATCCTCATAATGTATAAATAGAAATATTATATGTGTATCTTATTTTATGTTGAATATGTATAGTTCTAATATTATTTTTAGAAACATTCTGCAAAGTAAAAGGTGATGATGACTGGAATTGCAAAATTTATTAGCTGCATTTTTCTGGATTTGGTAACCCATCCTCTGTAGTAACGTAACAGACCCAGAAAGAATACAAATTATTGAAATCGGTGATTGCAGTGATACTAAAAAAAGTAATGCTGGCAGATGAAATTTGCTCTTCCAGGATTTTCCAGGGTGAAAACTGGGCCCCCATAAGTTCCTGGTTACTCACTGAGTGTGTATGTGGTGGGAGTCTGGAGCTGTAGGTGACTCTGTTGACCATTGATGGGTTTGACATGTGCTGAGGGAGAGGCCCCTTGTTTTTGGCGAAGCCAGAGAAAGGGTGCGATGGTTAACATTGAGTGTCAACTTAATTGGATTGAAAGAGGTGAAGTATTGTTCCTGGGTGTATCTGTGAGGATGTTGCCAAATGAGATTAACATTTGAGTCAGGGCCAGGCACGGTGGCCCATGCCTGTAATCCCAGCACTTTGGGACGCCAAGGTGGACATCATCTGAGGTCGGGAGTTCGAGACCAGCCTGACAAACATGGAGGAAACCTGGTCTCTACCAAAAATACAAAATTAGCCAGGCATTGTTGTGAGCTCCTGTAATCCCAGCTACCTGGCAGGTTGAGGTAGGAGAATCACTTGACAGGAGACAGAGGTTGTGGTGAGCCGAAATTGCACCATTGCACTCCAGCCTGGCCAACAAGAGCGAGACTCTGTCTCAAAAATATGCATATATATAAATAACAAAACAAAACAAACATTTGAGTCAGTGAATTAGGAGAGACAGACCCACTGTCAATCTGGGTGGTCGCCATCTAATCCGCTGTCAGCATTGCCAGGATAAAGCAAACAGAGTAATGTGGAAGGACTGGCTGTCTAAATTTTCTGGCCTCCACCTTTTTCCCGCACATCAGAATCTAAGTTCTTCAGCTATTGGGGTCTTGGACCTGCACCAGTGGTTTGCCAGTGGCTCTCGGGCCTTTGGCCAGACTGAAGGCTATGCTGTCAGCTTCCCTACTTTTGAAGTTTTGGGACTCCAACCGTCTTCCTTGTTCCTCAGCTTGCAGACAGTCTATTGTGGAACTTCACCTTGTGATCATGTGAGCCAATACTCCTTAATAAACTCCTTTTCCTGTATATATCTATCCTGTTAGTTCTGTCCCTCCAGAAAACCCTAACTAATACAAAGGGCAAAGGAAGAAAGGAGGTGTCTTCTCTCCATTCACATGCTCCTGATAGAAGGAGAAGAAGTCACACTCTCAACATCTGTGTTGAATGCTGGTTCAGGATGGTGCCCCGCCTGTGAGGACAACGTACACCTCACAGCTGCACCTTCCAGAGTCATCAGCAACCCACAAGCATGTTTTTTTCTTTCTTCCAAAATATTTAACTTCAAAATATATCTAACATACAATTCTAATACAAATTGCCCTACTGCTGTCTTTTACGCCCAGTGGTCAGCTGCTCCTACTGCTTTCTATTTGAGGTTAAAAATAGAACAGCTTGAAAGAGTATGTAATGATAAGACAAGTGAATGAGATCGACAATTTGAGGCAAAACAATATACTAGCGAAGAGTGTGGGTGTTGGAGTCAAATTTCTTATTTGAATCCCAGCTCTACTTGTTTCCCTTGGGCAAGGTGCTTAATTTCTCAGAGTCTCAAATATCTTGTAACCGAAGGTAGTAACCTACTTCCTTGGGGTGTTGTGAGGATTTAATGAGATGATGTGTATAAATCATTTAGCACACAGCAAGAGCTCAGTAAATACTAGCTAGTACTATTATGAATGCTATAAAATTTACATCATATAAGATATTTATTTGAGCACTTAATATTTTCCAGGAACAATGCCAGATGCCTAAGATAAAAGGATGTGTTCATTTGCTCAATAGAGATGTTTATTGAGCACTTACCATATGCCAGGTAGCCATCTAGGCTGCTGGCATGTGTCACTGAGTGAAAGGAACAGAGATCCCTGTTCTTGTGAGAAGGACAGACCATAATTATCAAACATAATACAAAATAAAATTATATAGGATGTAATACAGAATAAAATTATATAGGATGTGAGAAGGTAAATATTAGAAAAGGAGAAGAAGGTTGCAGTGTTAAATAGGGTTGTCAGGTATAGGATTCTAAAACATGACCTCTGGCTTTAAAAAGCTCTTGTCCTAGTAGAGACATTGACAAGACTGACAGGAAATGAAATGGGAATATGAGGAGAGCATGATCAGCTTGCTTGAGAAAAGTAGAGGTAGCTTTGCAGAGCCGGATCTTGATGGACAGATGGGAAGCACATGTGAGTGGACAGGACAGAAAGAGTGAATATATATCAAAGCATGAGGATGAAAGATGACTCACACCCGTAGCATTACAAGTGGCTGGGGTGGTGGGAAAGCAGACTGGAGATGTGAGGTGAGAAGGGCTTCCTGGGTGAGGCTAAAGGTTTCAAATGGACCACGTAGGCAACAAGGAGGTATTGAAGCTTGGGCTGGGAAATCATAGTCAGGTATACATCTTAGAAGGCATGTTCCAGTGTGGGAGATCTATGTGTTTGGGAGTGAGATCTTTTAAGAGGTAATGAATAATCCAGACAGACCAAAACAACTGTAGATAAACAATGGATTTCAGAGATATTTAGAAAGTAAAACAGGCAATATTAATCACCACTAAAATGTAGGGATGAGCAGGACAGAGGAAACAAGGGTGATCTCTAGACGCTTGGATTTGATGATGAAATGGAGAGTGAATTATGTATGTGGACTGGAAAATGAACATTGTGGGAAAGCAGGGAGGTGCAATGATAAGGAGTCTTTAAAGCCCCAGATGACAGTAAACTCAGCTTCTTAGGGAGGAAAATCAAGGGGATTAAAAATTCTTTTATTCAGTTGAGAATATATAATTGATGTAATAAAACACAGAACAGGAAGCATTACATTGAAATGTGCTAAAATCATTCCTACATCTCAGAAAGACCATAGGAAACCATGAATCTCCAGCATTTAAATCAACATCCCCTACAGCCAGATATATGTGGTATCCATGTGGGCAAATGAGAGAGCATCACTCTCCTGGGAGCTCCCAAAGCCCCACATCATTTCGGCTCACTGCAACATCCACCTCCCAGGTTTAAGCAATTCTCCTGCCTCAGCTTCCTAAGTAGCTGGGATTACAGGCACCTGCCACTACACCTGGCTAATTTTCATATTTTTAGTAGAGATGGGGGTCTCTCCATCTTGGCCAGGCTGGTCTTGAACTTCTGACCTCAAGTGATCTGCCCACCTCAATTGCTCAAGCTGCAGGGAATACAGGCATGAGCAACTTTGCCTGGCTGAAACTCTCATTTTTAAAACCATCAGCTCTCTTGAGACTTATTCACTATCATGAGTACAGCATGGGAAACACCCGCCCTCATGATTCAATTACTTCCCATCGTGTTCCTCCCACAGCATGTGGGAATTCAAGAAGCGATTTGGGTGGGGACACAGTCAAACCATATCAAGTCCAGAAGTAAGACTGGCTTCTAGCATGGTGCTATGGGGATCCGATGTCATTTGTCTGCTTCTCTTTTGCTTTGCCCTCCTCTAAGTGCCAACTTGTCCTTAGGCTGACTTCCCTCATGGCCCCAAGTTGGCTGCCAGTAGAAACAGGGACAAAATTTTTTCTTATTCCTATTCATCAGGACAAAGGACAAACATTTATTTTCATCCAAGAGTAAAACTCTTTTCCTTCAGCCTGATTGGTCTAACATAGGTCCCTAATCACCTCTAGATGAATGGATATAAACGGGGGATAGTAAGCATTGGTTGCCCTTAGCTTGGGCTCTTCAACTAGTTCCTGATAGGAAGGCATGAAATTACTATCATTGACTTCCTAATCAGAAAACACTCTCGTGGTCACCTTCCACTGAATAATGTGGGCAGTGAAGAAGAGGGGAGTTCTTTTACTTTATTTTTAATGGATAAATAATTATTGTATATATTTATGGGGTACAATGTGTTGTTTCCAGACATGCATACTTTGTGGAATGATCAAATCAGGCTAATCAGCATATCCATCACCTCAAATATTTAGCATTTCTTTGTGATGCAAACATTTAAAGTCCTCTCTTTTAGCTATTTTGAAAACAGGGGAGCTATTAAACAAATAAGGGTTCAGTTAGCACTGTGCAATAGGATTTCTGGCAATGAGGAAAGCGTTCTATATTGTCACCATCCATTACGGTAGCTAGAAGTCAGGTATGGCTACTGAGCACTTGAATGTGGCCCACATGAGTGGGGAATTGGGAGTTTTGTTTTATATCATTTTAATGTATTTAAATTTAAATAGCTGCAGAGTTAGAAAGATGGAAGGGGGTGTGGGTGCTAGGAGGTGGTCAAAGAATCTGCCACTCCAGAAACCACCGTGCTGTCCGCTGCCCTGCCCTCCGCCGCACAGTTCATCACTGTGCTCTCTCTCACGGCTATTTCTCTCCACACTCTGTTTTCACCTTTGCCACATTGCCATTCTGTGACATGCAAGCGAAACTCAGGATCTGATGAGGAGGTCAGAGTGGGAGGAGAATGACAACCCTTTAAGAAAATCAAGCTATAGGAGTTGGATCCCGTGAAAATCACAGAAACTGTCTGCACACTGAAGGCAGATAAAAAAATAATTTTTTTTCAACAGCACAGATTTTCCCCAAATATAAAAGACTGTTTGGAATCAAAGAAGGAAGGGTGATCATAATGTATGAATCCCTGAAAAATCAATGTATCAGCACGATCTATTAAACTCAGGGAAAAAGATGTGGGTGATTACCACAGAAAAAGAATACTTAAAAGGAAATTACCCAGAGATGGAGAAAGATCAATCTTTTTTTAAAAAAAAATAAAACTGGATAATCAGAAATGATTATTGTGCTAACAAGTAGCTCTTCCATACTTATATCTGAGCAAAACTCTGAGGAAAGATGATTTTGACAACATAAGGAGAGGAGCGAAGCCTAAGGGTGCAGTGACTATGGATTCCCACCTACTCAAGACTCTGTGCACACTTGTTATTCTGAAAATTAGTAGTAGTGTCCACTTTTACTCTCAGAAGTGTGTTAGTCTGGACAGTAAATTCTGTGCTCACTCTACCAATGGAATGCAAAGAGCCAGAATGGCCTTCCTCCCTGGTGGGCAGAATGACACGCCTTCATCTCCAGCACATATGAGGTGCACACACAGTTCAGGTGCTCATTGGCTGGCAGGGAGAGGCTCTTAGCACCTCTGGAAAGTGTCCCACAATGTGGATAACAGGCCTGGTCTCAGCAGCACATTCGGTCTTCACTCTACATTATAGCCCTAGCCCCTGAGCTACCCTTGAAAGCAATGTGGTGGTGGGAGAGAACAGCAGACATGGGTTTAGAGTTCAGTTCTGCTACTCAGAATTATGTGACCTTGTTTGAAGTCTTTGACCTCTCTGTCCTTGTTCCTTAGATACATGGCACAGTGACCAAACCTAAAAACCAAGTCATTGCAATGTTATCTCATTTGTATTACCAAGAAGCATGGAGCATGCACAATAGGGGAAAAAAATGGGATTTCTATTTTACAGTATTTGGTAATGTAAATATACCAATATAAATGTAATGTAAAAGAAATAGAAGGCTGTGTTTTTAACTAGAGTTATTGTAATATGGCTGCACCAAATTATCTCTATCAATAATTGTCTTGCCTTGGTTTTCTAGTCTTTAAAAATACAACTGTGAGCATTCCTTATTCAGCTTTGTAATGCATACAATGTATCTGGAATAGTGTATGTGCTTATATTACCATGATAAGTATTGGTCTAAGATTCTCTTCCTTACCTGGCAACTGCACTGAACAGAACAGTTGTGCAGAAGCAGAATGAGAGTGCTTTTCTGCAATCCCATAAAAACAGATAACTAGCTCAGAAATAAAATCACCAGTATTTCAGTATGTAAGGAAAATGGATTGTGACAGTGATATTTTTCTCTCATTTTTGGCCAGCCCAACTAAGATCGGTCTTGGCTAAAATGACTCCCTTTGTTTTTCTGTGCTGCTCTCCTGCAATTCAACTTTTCCCTGGAGTCAAGGATTATCTGAAAAGCTTGAAGCTTTTTCAAAGTTTCAAAGTCAAGGCAGCACTTACAAAAGCTATGTATCATGATAAGACACAACTTGTGGTCAGCTATTCACATCTTTGCAAAATCCTCCCTCTGAAGAAGAATTTGATTGACAGTAACCTAGTGTCCACTTAGCCCACCACAGTCCCTGCGGAAATCCTTCCTGAGATGTTGCTGCTGGAGACCAGTTCAATGTCCCCTTCAATCACTCTGGTGATGGGAAACTCTCTGGCTCACATGGTCCATTCCAATATCAGCTAGCTCAAAATTATATTTTTAAAAGAATCTTCTTTATGTTACTCTAGTAGTCGTCTAGCTCCTTATAGCCCCTCTTTTTTTTCTTTTTTTTCGGCTCTGGCTCTGTCATTTCGACCAATATAGGGAGTCAAATTTCTCTTCCTTATGGAATATTTAAAATCATCCTTGGCAGAAATTTACATTTGGACATTTTCTGCCTCCTCCCTCAAGTGGTTCTTTTTTCAGGCCTCATCTGATGGGTTAAAAGCTCATCATCCTGCATCTCTCTATCTTTCACTTTGTGACTATTCCTAGGATTTATGAACTGAAATGGCAGATGTGACCAGTGCTGAGTCCAATGGAACCAGGGCCTCTCTCTGTACCTAATATATTCCAGTCAGTGCAGTGTACACTCAGTATGTTTTTGTCTTGGTAACTATCATGATACTGCTGAGAAATGGGATCCCAGACACTACTCAAGCAATTTAAATGGCTTCCATCAATTAAGTTGGGGTGCCTAATTTTGTCTGTGAAAACCAAAGTGACAAATCTCTCTAACGATAGAAAACTAAGAGAAAATAAAAACGTTTAGAACCAATTTTAAAATTCTTTAGAAATAAATAACATAAATGTGATTTTGAAGTTCGACACAAGCGTTTCTCACATGATGTAATTGTATAAAAAGAAACACGGAAATTGACTTTGACAAGGAAAGAGGCTCCTACAAATGCCAGGGATTGGTGATTTGTGTCATCACTTGCTGTCAGCCCGGTTGCTCTGTAGTCGTTCACAGGAAGAGGTAAACTTGAGCCACAATCATTTGCTCCATGCTTTCCAGCTTCCTGGCTGTCTTCTTTGAGGGGGTCAGAGGCCAACAGTCATACTGAGTCAGGGAAAATAATCTTGTTTTCTAGGACATACAAAAAGAGCAGTTGAGGAAAGATGCACATTTTTTTTTCAGATAGATGATTTCCAAGAGTGAAAGACCAAGTGGGGTGAGTGAGTGACATGGAATCCTGAGGTTTGGCTGCTAAATCAAGGCCATATTTGTCAACGGGGCTGTTCCAGCAAAAGGGCCAAAGTGACCATGGCATGGATCCTCTGAGAAACATTCCAGAGCGGACATCCATAGGATGCGGGGGCAGCTGGATACTTCATAAACATTCTGCAATGGGACTGACTGTGTGTCAGGAATGAGCTCATGACTACAGATATTTAGAGTCATTGCCACATTGGTGGAATTGTTGGAGAGCCAGAATTAGCACTTTTTGAATTGTCGAACCCAGTGCTTGGGGCTGCCAAAATCCGCAGGCTGTTCCTTTCTCTGGTCTGAAAGGTGTTTTTGAAAATGTTAAATGTAAGAGGCAGAAATATACAAGGAATTAATTTACTAATTCTGCTGCCATGGCATAATCACCAAAAAGGTGAGTGGATCTGATATCTTAGAACCAAGATTGCTATAAAAAAAGCTGAGTACTATATAGAATCTGGCATCAATCAATCCATATTTATTAATCATCCATATGGATTAAACATTATGGAAAACATCCATAATGTTTTCAGGAGCACTAAGCTGAGCTTTCAAAGGACTATTCCAATAGAAGACATGATCTCCAAACTTAAGCAGCATTAACTATAGACAGCAAGTTAAGACTAATACATTTGAATCAATGCCCAGATTGATAAGATAGAACTATATTTGAATGTTAAATAGCAGAGTATAAATCGTCAATATTATAGACATGCACAGAAGGCAGTCATCAATGTGTAGCTGATGCAGGGCCTTGAGGCAAGGGGATATTTCAGAGTGCTCAGAGATGGAAAGCTATTCCAAACGAATGAAGGACATGATGAAGAGAGCTCAGAGAGTAAGAATGACCTAGATGAGTAGACATGGGATACAGACTGCCCTTTCTTCTTCACATACCTTCAATTCCAAATGGAAAAGTAAATAGGAGCATGGGGAGATCAGCAGAAGTCCATCCAAGTCTGCATTTGCAGAATTCTGTGACATGGCATTGAAGAGTTCATTCTCTTTTACAATAGAGAATCTCTAGAAATGTGGCAAAGGTCTTTAATTGGGCAGGAAGTAGCAAGCCAATGAGTTCCTCTGAGCAGAAGAGCAAGGTTTTGTAGTAAATATTTAAAGGAAGTTGGACCTGGGAAGTGGCATGAAGTGTGCACTGGAGAAGAGAGGCTGGTGTCAAGGAAGCCACCGGAGATGGGTATGAGCAGCCTAGCGTGTACCGTGAAGGTTCAATGGAGGGGGCAAGAGGGAAGAAATGAAGGACTTGAGGCACTGTGAAGGAAGCAGAATATCAGACTATGATCGCTTACTGATCAATGAGTAGAGTAAGTGAAGCTAATTCACAGCTTTTAAGATTGAGGACCAGGCCAGGCACAGTGGCTCATGCCTGTAACCCTAGCACTTTGGGAGGCCTACGCTGGTGGATCACCTGAGGTCAGAAGATGAAGACCAGCCTGGGCAACATGGTAAAACCCCATCTCTACTAAAAATGCAAATACGGTGGCTCATGCCTGTAATCCCAGTACTTTGGGAGGCCAAAGCAGGCGGATCACAAGGTCAAGAGATGGAGACCATTCTGGCCAACATGGTGAAACCCCGTCTCTACTAAAATACAAAAATTAGCTGGGTGTGGCGGTGCACGCCTGTAGTCCCAGCTACCTGGGAGGCTGAGGCAAGAGAATTGCTAGAACCCAGGAGGTGGAGGTTGTGGTGAGCCGAGATCACGCCACTGCACTCTAGCCTGGCACCTAGTGACAAAGCAAGACTCTGTCTAAAAAAAAAAAAATATATATATATATATATAAAAGCTGGGTGTGGCGACATGTGCCTGTAATCCCAGCTACTGTACTTGGGAGGCTGAGGCAGGAGAATCGCTTGAGCCCGGAAGGCGATGGTTACAGTGAGCTGAGATTGCACCATTGCACTCCAGCCTGGGCAGCAGAGCGAGACTCCATCTCAGAAAAAAAAAAAAAAAAAACTGAGGACCAGTGCTTCTGTTAACACGAAGTTGTAGGACAGGGAAGATGAGGAATATGGCATCATGAACTTAGGAACATACAAATTTAAAAGGTGCAGTAAGTCACTGGAGATATAGAATTTTATTTTAGTGATAGTTCAAAGTAGTTCAGGTTTGTCATTACCTGCAAACAAATATAGAAAAACAGAATTCTTTCCTTGCAATTGAGGTCACTTTATTTTGCATAATGCTCTCTGCATGTCTGTTGTTTAACACACACACGCAAACACATATACACGCACACTGCTTTTTTTTCTAGAGTGAGCTTTAAAACATGTATTGCAATGTTTTAAAGACAGGGAAGAGTACTCCCAGCAGAGTGACTGACATTAGCAAAGATCTGAAAGTCACAGAACAAGAAGAGTAAATGTAAGATAAGAGTGGAGCAAGACTTGAAATCCAGCCGGATAATGTAACTGCTGCTTACAATGTCTTCCCTGAGTATCCCAGGCCAGGAAGGAGGCTCACTGCTCTCAGCTGTACAGCTCAAAGGGCAGTGACAACTTTTTTCCTATTTGTGTAAACATTTAATTTCCATTTTTAGGTTACAAGGTTTTAGTAGACAGGAGTATGTCAAAGTCATCATTGTACTCCATAGAAATGCATGCTCCATAAAATATTCTTGATTTGTTAATGGTCTATTGTTTTTATTTTCATGTCGTGAAGTGGCATTTAAACATGTAAACAGGAAACAACCCTGCTGCCTTCATGTAGCCATTACCATGTGAAGACAGGCTTGAGGCATGTAGGGGATATTTGTCTTCATTTCAGCTCTCCATCAGAGTTTTGAGAGATTTCTTGTTTTATGAACCACTATAGAAGCTGGAGAGGCAGCATGGCCCTTTCTCACTCCATCCTGAGCTTAGGATGTGGGGATATAAATTAGGCACACCTCGCAGTATTTTAGATCTGGAACTACTGATACATTGAGGGAACAACCATTTGCAACGTACAGGAGCAGAAGTGGTATTGGGGTCAGCTCTCTGGACTAGGGGCAGCTGCCCATGTACAGCGGAAACATCAGCAGGTCCTAGAGGTCCTAGACTGGCCCAATGGCCTCACTCTGGCTCTGCTCACAGTCCCTTATTGTCTTTTCTTTTTGTGTTCAGTTTTTAAGCCTGTTCTTCTGTCTCTCTAATGTTTCTTGGAGGCACATAATAATACCTTTTTAGCAAATTTTTTTCTTAAATTTTCCAGAAGCAATTTCTCCATGAACCTGAGAACTGGGGGTGCCCCATCTCTAAGTATGTTCTGCGGTACTTAAAATAGGCAGGATCTATTCTCATTCTCCATCTGAGATCTAGAGGACTTCACTTTGTCCACCCCAAAAAACATAGCTGAATTTGTGACCTTGGGAGGTGTTTACACTGGCCGAGCCTTTGATCTTCAGCAACTTCTCGTCAACACGGCATAAATCTACCCTGCTACCTCCTTGGGAGAAAAGCAAGCTATCACAATGCTATGGTGTCGACAGCAAGCCTGATGCCAAAGTGGTCATGACAACCCAATTTTGCTCAGGGAAGGTCCAGCTGGAAACCCCTTGCCAGGACAGAGCCACAGTGAAACCTTCTCCATGTCACATAAAGGAGGAGAACTGTGAGAGAAGGGAGAAAGACTTCCCTATATCCTAGAGGAACATCTGTTTCTTCACTTGTTTGTTCAGTTTTTCAATAAATATTTATTGAACACTTGCCTACTAGGTAAAAAGACACATTCCTGGACTTAATGAGTATGTGGCCTGGCTAGGAAGATTTCAAGGCAGCCAAATGAGTCCTGTACAGTAGGGTTATTGATGTAATGGAGCCACAAACAAAGTGAAGTGGGAAGGGAAGGTAGATCTCAGTTCAGCAGGGTGTCCATCAAGTCTTCAAAATAAAGGACTACTGCTTTGTCTTGCAGGACGGATAGCAGCTGGAGGAACATTCCAGGTAGAAGGAAAGGTACATGCAAAGGCCCCAGCATGTTAAACAAGAACACGTGCCAATAACTCCCTGTGGTCAGAATGTAGCATATCTAGGAAGTGGAAGTAAGAGATGAGAATTTGGCTTTTATTACATGAATGTATTTAAGGATGCTAGCAGTTAACCACACTTCTTATTTACTCAGATATTACTTTTAATTTTAATTTTTGCAAGAAAGCAAAAGTGTTAAATTCTACAGTGTATGCAATTGGACATTTACTTCCTAGCACATCAGAAGAATACCACATTTCGTGCCTGTTAGGTCATTTAGAAAAAGGGCACCTGGGTTGCTGAGCTGCTCTAGGTTTTTTGGTAGGACATTGGCCTTTTTGAAAAGGCCAAAGCTTTGTCCCTTTTTCCAGTGATGGCTCTGGCTCTAAGCTGTGCATGAGCCTGGCCGTGCATCCTACAGAACCTCCTTGGGTTCTGCATCCTGCGGAGTGGAATGGGAGTATGTATCTGCTTCCTATGTTGTCACTGGTATATGTCATAAGGCCTGCATTCATAAAGGACATTACAGCACTGCAATTTACTGATCTTAGTGTCTGGAACTGGGAATGTTTCCTTTCATGTTTTGGGAGGATGGATAAGGAGCTGTGTATTGCGGGGGTTGGGGGAGCATGAAGGGGTGGCTAAGCGGGCAAGGAAAAATGAGAAAATTCAGCAATAGCGAGGAAGATACAAAGTCATTTGCTAAATATGGGGTATTGTGCAAGTAAACACAATTTATTTTTAAAGGGAATCGCTTTATGACAATACAGGAAAAAATCTCTAAAGTTTATTTGGAAAATGTGAAACATCTAAATTTACTTACAAAGCTAGTACATCCTCTGATCCTTTTGCTAAGACTGGACAATGATAGGAGGAAAGATGAGGAAAGAAAAGAGGAAGACAGAGACCAAAAGCGGGATAGAGAAAATGGCACAGGGAATAGGAGACAGGGTATGAGTTTGCTGGATGATCAATATTTTAAAAACTCCTCCAAATAGCTCAATCTAACTCACATTTTGTACCTTCAACCTTCTTAAAAGAGCAGCTCTGATGACACTGTCAGTTATCCCCAAGCATGACCAGACTTCAAAGAGCCCAGAGACTCAGAAAACTTATTTCTAGCTCCAAGAAGACAAACAACGAAAGCTTCAAAGGAAAAATAAAACTACTTTGAATAAATCAATATATATTTGTACATATACATACATTCAGTCTCTCTACTAAAAACTTTAAATGATATTCTAGACTTTCAAAGTTTCAAAGGGGAGAAAGACCATGAAATCTAGGGAACTCCTAGCAGGTTTTCACGGTTGGAGCACAGGGTGCAGCCTAGAGAGAGGCAGGGAGTGCGGTATCATCTCATGTTTAGTCCTCCGAAGGGAGACCCTGTGGCGACAGGGTTCTCCTGAGGGAATTTCAGCAGCTAGGTCATATGGTCAGATTCCTATTTTAGGATGATCATCCCATGAAGGGAACTCAGAATGCCTGGACGGAGTTAATCATGCAATAGGGAGATTATTTATAGGGCCGCTGCAAGAGTCGGTGAGAGATAACATAATCTTAACCAAGGTAGCAACAGTGGAGCAGATTTGAATGTGGTGAGCAAACAGAGATCAGGACAGTGGTGGCTAAGAAAGCAGGTGCTGTCCAGAATCCCTCCCTGAAAAACGAGGCAAACTATGCCATCAGTCATGAAAATGGGAACAGGAGGGAGGTGTCGATTTGCTAGTGGAAAACATGACAAATTTCTTTATGGAAGAATTTGTATCCTCTGTCTCTTAAGTGTCATGCATTTGGAAACCAAGTATATACATGGAACAGTTGAAATCTTGTATATTGAATTAAGTCACTCAGAGAGAACCTATCAAGATTCAAGACCAAAGACAGAATCCTACAGGATGCTATGCTTTAGGGTTACTAAGGAAAGAAGAGCCTATGCAGGGTCCTAGGAAGGAGAAATCAAAAGAGCTAGCAAGAGAACCCAAGGAGGGAGAACAATGTCCTGGAATTAAACAAAATAGAAGACCAGCTCATGAATGAAGCCAAAAGGGTCAGTTGCTATAGAGAAGTCAAGTAGGATGAGTAAAATCCTTTTCAGATGTGACAGAAGTTCTTTAGCAAACACAAATTACTCTATAAGGATAGAAATGAATGGGGATGGGTCTGTAATTGGAGGAGTAAAAGAAAGATAGCAAGAGAAACCTGTTCTTTCAAGGATGAGAGTGTCTGCAAGACAAAAAGTGAACGTGGAACACTTGGGACAGACCAACCCATGTCTGTCGGCTGACAAGAAAGGACTGATAGAGAACTGGATAGATTCAAGCCATAAGAAAGAGGATGGTGTTAATATAATTAATAGATTATGGTGGTAGCAGAGATGGGAAGCCCAGAGCACAGGCATAGGAACAGTTGTGATTGAGAGGTGGAGTACTTCCTTCACTGAGGCAGCAAGGAAAGTGTTAAGTGGGGCATTAGATGTGCTTATAATTTGACTGCATCCAGGTCTGAGAGGCAGGTGGGATGTTTGGGGACAATGTTGGACCCTTGGGAAGGCTGAGGTTGTGATGAAAGAGGAAGCCGATGGTGGAAGAAAACTGCTGAGAAGAACTGCAAATGCTGCTCAGGCTGTCCACCCTGGAGCTACAGGGGCACCAATCTGCATGGGGTTGTGAATTCTTAAGACAGCACTTACCTGCTTCCCTATGAAAGCAGGGAAAGGAGGAATCAGGGCCATCCCAGGCTGGGTGAAAAAGCTCTCTGTATTAAGGAACTCTGAAGTTAGAGCACCTGGGACTGTCACTTAAATAAGCCCAGTGAGCTCTCATTATTGATTTGGAGGAAGCAGGGGTTTAAATACACAGAAACTTTAGGTAGAAGCGCATACACTGGAAATAGAGTTTAGAATGCCTTCACCCTGTGTAAGTCCTCACTGCCAAATGTATACTTCTTTTTTTTAAAAAAAAATAATTAATTAATTAATTAAATAAATAACACTAAATAACTTTAGCAGAAGGGTCTTGCTTTTCAGTTTTGGTGCACTTGTTAAAGCACCGAGCCCACTTTAAGGATGGGTTAGAGAGATAGTTCAGTGGGCGGCCACTGGTGTCTCAATTATCCTGAGGGACAGGGTCTGGAAAACTGGTGACTCACACTTTGTTTGGTAAGTGGGTGAGCTCAGGAATCCGGCTGTGAAGTTTCAGGGCAGCGGCGTGTCTCTGTGTGTGTGTGCGCACATGCAGGTAAAACAGCCAACACAGGAGTTTCTCTGAGACATATCCCTTTCATTGGCTTAAGAGGTTCTGCAGGAATCCATGAAATCCCTCATGTTTTTCACCAGAGATGAAAATCTGGCAAGTAATATCTTCTAGGCTTCTTTTAGAAAAAAAAAATAATATTCAGAGCTGTGTTTTCATTTGCTGGGTTTCATTCTTATCAGACTTTCCTTTGAGGTAAGCACCCTCTATGCTGGGTATTGGCCATCACGAGCCAAAGAAAGAAAAGTCTTTGGTTGCCACTGCGGCCCTACCAAGCCTGAAAAAAATGCTGGAATAAAGCCCTGGTCATTAGTGCCCCCAAGAATGTAGCGTTCATTCAATGGCCTGTGGTGGCTGCTTTTTTCTCTTGAGGACAATTACCTTTGAATTCTGATAAGATGGTATATGGCTAGGTCCCTTGAAGTTGTATTGAAATTTTACAGATAGCCTGTTTGTTCATGAGCTACCTACCTTCTCATTTCACTCTCTTATTATCTACCTCAAAATCTGACAGCAAGATCTCATTCCATAGTATTTGAATTTTGAACTCTTTTTGTATCTCAGACTTACAGTCATAAAATTAACAGCATGAAGGGAACTTTGAGATCTTCTAGACGAGTGTTTCTCCATCATAGTGACAAGCCTAACGGTTGAGTCATGACTGAAAGAGCAAACCAGGAATCCACAAAAGAAAAGATAAACACAGTTATATATAAATAAAGTTTTAAATGGTGCAAAAGAAACCATAAACAAAATTAAAATATAAACGATAAACTCAGAAAAATATTTTCAACTTGTATGACAGATAAAGGATTTATTCCTACAGCATACAAAGAACTCTTAGAAACAGTCCAAAAGAGAAGTGAACAACGTGTATGAGTAAGCTGTTTACAAAGAGCAAATCCAAAAGCCAATAAACATATGAGAAGATGCTTAACTTCACAGCAGATCAGAAAAAAAAAGATGGAAATTAAAGTAACAATAAAATATAAAATCCACCAAACTGGCTAATATGGAAAAAACTGAGAACCACTACTACTGGCTGGGATGTGGAAAAAGGCATCCCCTCACATTGTTGGTGGGAAGGAGAACGATCTGGAAATGTCTATTCACACAAAAAGAGCACACATTTCTTGACTGGTAACCTCAGCCTTCAGAATCAATTCCCTGGAAACTAAAGCAGGTATTTAAAGCACTAGCAAAAAGATGTTAATTGCAGCATTATGGATAGTGCCAAAAAAACTGTAGAGTGAGTTCTCAAAAATATTCATATCATAGGACAATTTCAAGACATTAAAGAGAATTAATAATATCAATATGAGTTGATTTGGCAGGTCTCTGTGCATTAGGTGGGAAAAATAGCAATATTTTGGAAAGTGTGCGTAACACAACACTATTTAGAAAAATAAAGAGAAAGCCTTTATTTACTCACGTTTATATAATATTTGTTCTGTTGTCTATGATTATGTTAACATGGTGGATGATTTATAAAAGAGTATAGCAGGTTTATAACACTGCTGACACTTAGGTGGAATAAGGAGAAGTGAGTGAAAAAAACTTGCAAATAATATTATAATAAAACCACTTCAGTGTTATAATTTGCATAGCAATGTAGGAAGGAGTGGCCACTGAATGTTGATGGTTGATGAGATTTCAGGCAATTTAACTTTCTTATGTTGTTTCATATTTTGCATGTTTTTTTTTAAATTTTTATAATTAACAAAAGACAAACACATATTCCTGGGCTCCACACCAGCACAGTGAAACAGAACTCATGAAGATGAGGACTGGTCATTTCAAGATCTTCAGTGGGTTCTATACATCTTAAAATGCTTTGTTAGCCAGTGATCCAACACAAACTGTCAATGGCATCTCTGAGAAATGTTCTTCCAGCCTTTTGCTTGAATGCTTTCTGGGGTGGGATGTCCACTACCTATCGGCATATCCTTTTCCCTTTTGGTCCAGGTCATATCAATAGAACTTTATCTAGATAATGAGCTGAATCTGTTTTTCATGGACCTCTGAAGTGGTATTACAGCATGCAGGTATTTAGGGAAACCTGTCATAATCAGCCCATGTTGTCTTCCTCTTGTGATAACCTTCTCCAGAACACAGAGACATGAGTATCTGATAGAAAATCAGATAAAGAGGTGACTAAAGACGGTGACCATGTTATCTATCATCTAAATTGGGATACATTTGAAAGTGAAAGGAGGATTCAGTTGCCTATAACATTGGGTCACCAGGTAGACAGGGATATCTGACCACCCTATGACAAATCGAATTTGCTCTCTATAGGATATGCAGGTATGTATCTGATCATATACTGAGCATGTTCCTTGCTTCTACCAGCTGCATGTGTGCATCTGAAAAAAACCATCACATTGAAGAGTACAAAAATCAGAGACAGAAATAAGCCAGTGGCAGTCTTTGAACATGAAGTAAATTCAGCTAGCTGCAAGAAGTCGCTCCTCTCTGTGGCTTTTAGAGTGGTTACTAGTTTCTAGGACAGCACCATTCTAAAGAATATTTTCATTATTACCATCTTTTTTTATGTTCATGTGCCTAACTTTTTATTTAAAGGTCAAGGAATGTCTTTCCATCTTCTTTCTAATGACATATGAGAATTAGCCACAACCTTAGGCTTCTGTAACACAAGTCTCATTGTCAGTGATATGAAGTCCAGGGCAGAGAACTCTGGGAAATAAACTGAATGTTTATGAGGCTGTAAGCTGTGTGACCATACTGGCAGCTGTGGAGGACCTTTGTGAGACTACAGGACACAAAGTAAGCATTATTTAATGACAAGTGTCCACCGAAGTGTGGATCCTTGCTGCACAATAGAGAGTTGAGACATACCCTTACACACCCCTACCCCCAAATATCTAACCCATTCTTTGTCAATCGGGGTGCAAATGACTTTGAATTCTGTCTCATTTGTTTCCGCAGGAATCATGCTATACTCTGTTATATGGATAGAGCCAAGTGATGGGTGGAAATAAGGTTAGAAGAGATGTTTAGACCCCAAGGGGACATTGACATCACTACTTGATTGTTTCCATTCTAAGGTCAGATTCTGAAAAACAGCCAGTCACCAGCAACAACCAAGGTTTTTGTTTATACTTGCAAGAGGCTTCTGAGCAGAGCAGTGTCACTTCTTGTACTATCTGGCTGTCCGTTTTATAGTATAAATTAATGGCCTTCTTGGTTTGGCCGAGAATGCTGAATTCCTCTTCACAGAGTCACTTTTCCATAGAGAGACAGTCATTTTCAACACAACTTTATTCCTACGTTGGCAAGAAATAAAGCAAAGAACATGAAAGCTCAGATGCTTGGAGAAGAATCTCATTTGGCGCTTTGGCCCCACCACTCCTGGAGAGGAGATGTAATCAATATGGCAAGTGGGAAGCCAGGGGCTCAGCAGACAGGCTTCTTAGAGAGTAACCAGTGCCAGGGGCTAAATGTGACAGTGTGGGTTTCAGGCCTACCAGGTTCTCTTCTTTCATTTCATGTCTCTGGAATCTCTTTAGTTTGGGCTTATTGTGACCACCCGCCTTGCATTCCATGCACTAGCCCTCGAAGTCGGTAATTGGACTGTCATGTTCCAATATGCTGCTCCCTTTTATTTCAGCTTCACCCACTTGCATCATCTTCCAACACTAACCTCGCCCTGATGTCCACGCCCAGCCCTGGAACTCCTCCGGCATTCCCCTTCCACCGTGGCGTTCCCTGCTGGGATATCCTAGGGGCATTTCGCAGCAGGTATAACCAGCACTTCTATGTCTTGCCATCAGACACCATGCTGGACCACATTTCTGCTCATTCTCCACTCGCCCTTTGTGGAGGCATTTTCTCCAGGCATTTTCTCACCAGCTGTGCGGTAGACCTTGAAGGGATCTAAACATTGCTCTTTCCTGCCCCCCAGTCCTTCTTCCCATCCCACTATGCCTCATAGATCACTTCTTGTTTTTAGTTCTAAGTTTTAAAAGACACTTCCTTTTGCCACCAAGGAATCTAAAGTCTGACTTGTTTTAGCTAAGATGTTTGACACAATTTGTTGCAGCAAATTGTATTAAGAGAGAAGAACTGAACTGAAGTCTTTGAACTTTTGGAATAATTTAACCAAGAATATTAGTCCTTCAATATGTATTATAAAAAGTATCTCTACTTTCAGCCTTGCTGCTTGATTCTCAATAGGCTTTAAGTAGGTGAGGAAATACAGGCTAATTTTCACATGGGAACAAAGAAATGGGATAATTGGTGAAGTATTCTAAATCAAATATGAAGTGATTTTTAAAAAATAATTTTTCTGTTTAAAGATTTGTGCCACTATTCTCTTCTGTTGTCTAAAAAACATGAAGTTGGCTCTGCTCAATCTTTAGCCTCTGTAATAAACATTGTTTCCCTGTTTAGCTGGAAATCGAATGAACTAACCATATTAGTCGTCACGACTGTGGGACATTCAGCAACATGGCCAATGTTCCTGATATGTTTAGTGTGAATAAAAAAGCTCTCTTTGTAAAGTCAGCATATTATACATCTCTGCCTTAAATTTTTGAACATATTTCTCTCTCCCTCTTCACTTACTATTGCTTTTAGCAATACTTGGCCAAGTTTCTAGTTATCCAAAGTATGAAAGTTACTACGACATTGGCAGGCAAAAGAGACTATTTCTTTAATTATTTATTTTCGTATTCATTCAAAGTGTTCATTGACCAGTGACTAACTTTCAGAACATCAGGTGTTTAAGACATAAAGATACAGAACTTGGTTCTTGTGCTGAAAAAGCTCACCATTATTTAGTTTGCAGTATATGCTTAAATTCTCTATTATGAACCAACACAGGGAAAGTCCCATCGCTGCAGGTACTTTTTTCGTTTGCTTCCACTAAAGTAGACCCTAAGTAGTTTCTGACAGCTCAGTATGACAGAATTACAGTTTTATGGTAATAGGCCAAGTTCGAGAATGAAAGAAAGCCCTTGGGAGATGCTCATCTGCCCTCAGAGTCCAGTCACCGTCCTGCTCCTCCGCTTTCTGAGTGAGTCTTTCAAAACTTTCCTACCCTGATGGAACTCCTTCAACATGTTCCCAAACTAAAACCTGCCAAGATCTTCTCCAGCCTCCATTTTGTCCTTCCTGTTACAGCAGATGAGAACATGCATTGTTTTATCCAAGGTCATTTATTCTCTGCTTAGATACTATCAATAGAGTCTGCTCCATCCTGTACATCCCACTGCCCTTCTCAACTGGATTATTTCTGTTGGTATTAAACATGATCAGAAGTTTCTTATACTAATGACTTAATTAATGAACCCTCCCTTGGCTAAAATTGTGGGCTACATTTTATTACCTCCCACGCACTCCTCAACTCATCCCAATCTGGCGTTAGCCCCAACACTGGTGAGACAGCTCTTGCTAAGGACATCTGTGGCATCTATGCTCCTAATTTTGACATATTCAATAGAATTCCTCAATATGATTCACTATAAATTCCAAGATAATTGTTTCAATTTACTTAAAAATTATTTTCTCAAAGCAATTCATTCTTGTGTCTAGTTTAAAATGTCAAGTCGTGCCACAAAGCACCACCCATTTCTTCAGCATTTATAAGGCACGGACTCAATGCTTTCCAGCTTCCACTGAGACTGCGTGCAAGTCTGGCATCATCTTGATCCCTGATCCTTTGCGTGTGATCTTGTTTCCGTTTCTTCTTCCTTCTGTCGTGCCACCCTTTCCCCATCTCCAGAAGCTTTACAATCTTCTTGTAGTCCCTGGTGTTATAAACTTTCCCAGGTCTTAGTATGGCTCTGTTTTCTTTTGCTGGGCACTTTCTGGTTCTTCAAATTTACAGATGCATGTTTGGTTTCTAGCTACTTCTTATAGTATTCTGTTTTTGCTTTTGTTTTTGTTTGAAACAGAGTCTTGTTCTGTCACCAAGCTGGAGTGCAGTGGCACAATCTTGGCTCACTGCAACCTCTGCCTCCTGGGTTCCAGCGACAAACCTGCGTCAGCCTCACGAGTAACTGGGATTACAGGGGCCCAGAATCATGCCTGACTAATTTTTTTGTGTGTGTTTTAGTAGAGACAGGGTTTCACCATCTTGGCCAGGCTGGTCTTGAACTCCTGACCTCATGATCCACCTGCCTTGGCCTCCCAAAATATTGGGATTACAGGCATGAGCCACCACAGCCAGCCAAATTTTTTTTGTTTGTTTTTGTTGGATGATTTTTCTTCTCTCTTTTTCCTATATTCTTCCTTTTTGAACTTATTTTTATTGAGATGATATAGCTAGGGATTTTTTTTCCTTAATCTTCTAATTTCTATCTTTTTGTTCTAATTTCTCAATTTTTTTTTCAATTTTATATTCTATACTTCCTTTGGGTATTTTTTAATGTGTAACATCAGATGTTTAAGTTCCAAGAGCTCTTTCTTGTTTTCTGAATCTTTTCTTTCTTTTAAAAAATAAATCCCATTCTTGTTTCATGAGTTCAGTATCTTGTATGATATCGATTAGTGTTTTAAAAAAAGATTTTGTTTTGGTAATTTATCAACAAGTTTCATTCTTTTTGCCTCTAGTTGTCTTATAAACTTTGTCTAATTTATCTTTATGATCCCAGCTGGCACCCCAGTCCAAGCCATCACAGCCTCTCACCTGAACCCCCAGCATCATTATCAGGGCATCTCTGCCTCAGTCCATCCAGGCCTGCTCTAATAAAATACAATGGACTGTTTGGCTTGTAAACAGCAGAAATGTATTTCTCACCGTTCTGGAGGCTAGGAAGTCCAAGACAAAGATGCTGGCAGTTTCAGGGACTGGTGAGTGTCCCTCTCTTGGTTCATAAATGTCTGTCTTCTGGCTGAGCCCTTACATCATGGAAATGATGAGGAGCTCTCGGGGGCCTCTTTTGTAAGGGAATTAATCCCTTCCATGATGATTCCACTCTCTTGGCCTAATAACCTCCCCAAATCCCACCTGCAAATCCCATCGAATTGGGCATTAGGTTTCAACACATGAATTTGAGGAGGACACAGTCCATAGCAATCACCTTATTGTGTCTCCCATTGACCCTGTACACCACAGGAGGACTGATCTTTTCTCAAGGCAAATATGATGATCCCACCTTCCTGTGTCAAATCTTAGATAGTTTTTCTTATAAGAACTTGAAATATCCCCCCTTATACTACTGTTGTCTATTCTTTCTTTGATCTGCAGCTATATACATGTAAGAATATACATATAAATATTACATATAAGAAAATATATATTATACTATATATAATTATAAATATATACGTGTGTGTGTGTGTATATATATATATATATATATATATATATATATATTTCCAGTTTCTTAAATTTGCCATTCTGTCTCTTCCATATAAGATTTTTTTTCACATACCCCTCTTTCTTTTTCTGGAAAGTTCTTTTTACATACATGTACACACACCTCGTAGACCTTGTCATATGTTGAAGATTTACTAATCTTTTAGACTTCAACTCATTTGTTCTTCCATGGAGATGTGTCTTAATGCTCCATGCTGGAGGAGGCTGCTTGTCATGCACAAAGGACCATATTCTTTCTCTGGGACACTCACTTTAGTCTAGTATTCCATATTAATCATTGTGCTTGGTTTTCTCCCAGTAGCTGTAATCCCTTTGAAGACAGGGTCATATCTGTACTAGCATGCCATTATATCCCCAAGCTTAATGAATGAGTATATGCTTGGGTCTCATAGAGTATTTCAGTTGTCTACTCAATGTCTGTTGATGTCTTGATTTTTAGTAACAGAAATTCAGCTTTATTTGGGTAGTAAAAGCACCAGATAAAATATCACTTCCCCATGCTGGGCAACATCATGAGACCCCCCATCTCTACAACAAAATTTTAAAAATTAGCCAGGCACAGTGATATGTGCCTGTAGTTCCAGCTACTTGGGAGGCTGAGGTGGCAGGATGGCTTAAGCTCAGGAATTTGAGGCTGCAGTAAGCTATAATTATGGGTGACAGAGTAAGAACTTTTCTAAAAAAAAGAAAATCACTCCCTAGAGTCCAGTGCAGTAAGGGTATCCATGTCACACAGATCTGGCTATTCACACGTAAACTAATATCTGATGGGGTCCTGAGAAATCTATTGCTTTCTTGAAAAAGATCACCTCTTCCTTGGTTTGTCTCATTCCTTGTTTTTTGAAAAAAAAAAGTCACCTATTCATTGTTTTGTCTTATTTTCAGCACAGACATGGAGACAGGCATGAAGCAATTATCATGCAAAAGTGGGCAACCAGAATACGGATGAAAACCACATGCCAAGGACAAAGGGGCAGGATGATAGAAGGAGCTGGGGACCCTGGTGACATCAGACAACCGCTGCTCCAGTCCTGGAACACCGACCTCCAGATGACTGGTTTTACGAGAGCAGCACCTATGTGGTCAAATCTCTCTCGTCAAGTTTTGTGCCACAGAGATGAACCCAATCATTACCTGTTGGAGCCTATCCTGCCATACCTCATGCTTTAATTTATATATAAAGAGACTTGTATAAACTTGGCATCATACTCCTTTGAACAGATTTAGAGTATGGGGACCTGAATTGTGTGGGCTTTGGCCAAAGTCTGAATTTGGTGAGAGAGGCATTGTCCAGCTGCCAGGGTCCACTATGGCCCTGATGCTGGGTGGCCTTGGCTGCTGACTCTGTGATTATGCCTGACTGATTTGATTCGGACTGGCACCTGAGTTTCCATCCGAGGAACACTGACCTTGGTACTTCCATCCAAAGCTTTGCTGAGTTGATCTCCCATGCTAGTTTCCTCAAGGGATACTTACTAATGAGCAACGGCATACCAGACACTCAGCTAGCTCATAGTTGTTATTGTGGATATCATATTTTTTACCTTCAGATTTTGTGCAGCTGCCTTCACATAAGTGCATGTCAAAATTGGTTTATTGGCCTCCTGGCAGGGCAGCGGATAATGTTAAAACAGTTATCTAAATGAAATCTGTCTGTTTTTCCTACAGATTCTCCATCAAAGAATAGGCACCCAAAAGTGGTCTCGGCTCCTGAAGGCAGTCAGGACAGAGTAATTGCTGTGATAAATGAACAACTTCATGTCGCAATGCTTAGCTAAATAACAGGTTTAGTCTTTGCTCTGTCACAATCCAATTGTGTACCCAAGAGTGATCTCTCATATGGCCAACGAAAGGGCTTCCCCTTCACGGTTCCACGATTCCAGGAGCACCTGGGAGCCTCCATAGGATCCTCTGCACTTGTCAGGAACACGACGAGGGAAGTCAGAATGTGGAATGTTCTAGATAAGGCTTGAGAAGTGTTTTATAGCACTTCTGCCTGTACTTCATTGACTAAAATGCCCCACTGAGTGGTAAGGTGGGCTAGGGAATGAAGCCCACCTGTGAGTTTAGGAGGAAAATGAAAGTTGGCAAATGTAACATTGTCCTTGTGCCACATTCTCAAAACACCCTTAGAAATATTTGTCTCTATGTCTTTGCTTACATTATTTTCTCAGCACAGACTGTATTTAATTTCCACTAGCTAACTGAATGGGCCACTTTCATCAGAATCTTCTTAATAATGTAGTAACCCCAACAGCTCCAGGGAAACCACAGATCCAGTCTGTCCTAAAGATGTATGCAATATGCCTGAGAAAAACAAGTATACATAAAACAGTTTAAATAACTTAAGGCAACACTTTCTTATGAATGCAACTGAAAGGCACAGATAATAAGTTTAGATATCAACTCAGATGTCTCCATCACATACTTTTTGGTTTTAAATGATATATATTTAGATATTTATTTAGAGACAGGATCTTGCTCTGTTATGCAGGCTGGAGTGTGGTGGCACAATCATAGTTCACTGCAGCCTTGAACTCCTGGGTTTACGTGATCATTTTCAACTATTTTTCCCTTGAACTCCTGGCCTCAAGCAATCCTCTTACCTCAGTCTCTGAAAGTGCTGGGGTTATAGGCATGGGCCACTGTACCACAATAGACATTTATTAAATGTTCAATTTTTGGTCTGCCCCTAGGAGATCATAGGGATGATGAACCCATTGAGGACAGAGTTCATGCCTAGTTTGCTCAGCAACATGTTTCCAATGCCTGAACACAAAGGGGGCACTCAGCATATATTTGATGAGGCAATGAATCATTGCTTTAATTAATTAATGAAAGAGATGTTCAGAAAAGGGAGATGTAATCAAGGAAAAAATAATGAAAGAGTACAGCTTTGGCATAAAGAGCACGATGCTTTTTGCAGAGGAGACCAAGGATGTTTATCTGTTTAGAACTTAAAGACTAGACTCATACATCTATTAAGTCAGTGGTTCTAAGCAAATATACTATTTTAAAAAGGCGATCATGTTCCAATGAGTGAATAAACGTTCACTAAAGAGGATATTTGTGTACAGTTGATACAGTGCATGTTTTAGGGCAAGTATAATGTTGTCAAATAGTTATTCCTGCAGTTTGAGGAAATATTTAATACAGTATTGTGGGAAATACCATTAGGGTACGAAGATAAATAAAGCATAGAGCCACTCAAAGACCTTTTTCCCTTCCTCTCTCTTTCTCTTTGTTCTTCCTCGCTTTCTCCTTTTCTTTCTCTCCTTAAAAAAAAAAAGACCTGGCTGTTTGACGCATTGATTCATAACCAAATTATTAGCCTCATTTCATTCCAAGGATTTGTGAGACTTATCTACATTTCAATTCACTTCAACATATCTTTTGGTGGCTACATTGTACACAGTATTGTGGGAAATGCTATGAGGGTATAAAGACGAGTACCACATAGAGTTTCGAGTTTCTCTCAGAGTTTTCTCTCTCTCTCTCTCTTCATATTAACTGTTTAAGAGTAGGCATTTAATTAAGCCTCTGTCACTTTCCATAAGCTGTGCTTGGTTCTGGAGACATCAAAGTAAATGGCATACTCCCTCCTCCCAGGGAAATCAGAGCCTGGTTGAAGGAGAGTGGCTTTATCAATGAGCTACCAGCAGAGTGAGATAAGCTCAATGGCAGAGCCTAGGGCAGGGTGTCTTGGGAACAGAGAAAGGCAAGACTGGGCCAGGGTGGGAGAGACAGTAGGGAATAGCTCCCTAGAGGAAGCAGTCACTGATCTAATGTCAAGGTTAAGTGAATGGGTTCTGGAATTCATCCGCTGGAGATTGAATTAGGGCTTCACCATTTACTAACTGCGTGATCTCAGCCACATTAATTGACTTTTTTTGTGCTGTTTCCTTTTAGTAAATTCCGAACAATAATATTTATCTCAAAGGTTGTGAAGTTTAAATAAGGTATGTGTTGCACAATGATTTGCATCTGGTAAGCACTTATTAAATGCTACCTATTATTATCATTATTCTTATTGGGCAAGAAGAGAAAGCCTAGATACAAATTGTACGAAATGCCATTTCAACCTAAGGGAACAGCATGTGAGAAAACAGAGAAGCATCTGAGGAAGCTCTAGGAGCTGCGACCCGGCCGTGTGGAGTGCATGGTGGGCTGGAGGAAGGGCTGTGCCTTAAGGACCCTGGAAGCCTAAGGAGGCCTCTGACATCAACCTGTAGGAGCCTCTGTTTTAGCAAGGGTGTGATGTGAACAGATTTCCACCTAGAAAGGCCCCTTTGATGATAAGGGGTGAGATAAAAAATGGTCAGGACATAGATGCGTTTTCTGCACCCCCTTCTCCAGCCCTTTCCATCCAGTGGAATATGCATTGCCCAAGTCACCCTGAAGCTCCCTCCTGCTGAATCCAAAGGAAGGCTTTCCTGCCTCGCCTTGCTGGACGTCCTCGGGCAGCACCCCCCCCTTTCAGCACTCTCTGTGAGGAAGGTCTGACTCCGTGACTTGTGCACTCCTGCTCTCCTGGGGTTCCTCTCACTGTCTAAACACCCCTTTCTGGTCCCTTTTATAGATCTGAATGCCTTTCTTAAGGGCTTTCAATTATTGGCTCCCTTCAGAATGACCCACTTGGATGGATTGAGAGATGAGAACAAAGACATGGAGAGTAATTGAGAGATCACTGTGAACATGCACTGTGTCATAATGAGGCATTAATGAGCAGCAAAGGAGGCTGATTTAAGAGTTGATACAAAAATAGAATCAAGACGTCTTGAGATGATTGACTGTGAGAGCGACAGACTCCAGGCTGGGGTCATGAGGTCGTAGGGTGATGATCATTGAGTGTTGGCCAAGGCATCACTAAGAGTTAGGAGTCGCAGAAGCAACAGAGCTGAGTTTTCATTTATGTGTGTGTGTGTGTTTTTATTATGCTTATTTTGGTTGTTTGGCTTGAGAGGCAAGGAGATCAGTTTGAGTAGTTAAGCTGCAGTATCTTGTGTAACATCCATTTAGAGATACCGTAGGAAGTTGCAACTATAAACCTGGAGAGGCCGGGTGCGGTGGCTCATGCCTGTAATCCCTACACTTTGGGAGACTGAGGCAGGCAGATCACGAGGTCAGGAGATCAAGACCATCCTGGCCAACATGGTGAAACCCTGTTTCCACTAAAAATACAAAAATTAGCTGGGTGCGGTGGCAGGCACCTGTAATCCCAGCTACTCAGGAGGCTGAGGCAGGAGAATCACTTGAGCCTGGGAGGCAGAGGCTGCAGTGAGCCAACATCACACCACTGTACTCCAGCCTGGCAATGGGGTGAGACTTCATCTCAAAAATAAAATAAAATAAAATAAAATAAAAAAATAAATAAATCCAGAGAGAGAGAAAAGAGAGAGAAGGATGGGAGGACAGAGGAGAGAGAGAGAGAGAGAGACAGAAACATAGATAGAAAGAGAGAGATAAGATAGAAAGAGGGAGAAAAAGAGAAAGCAACAAAGAGAGAAGAGAAAGAAGCAGAGAGAGAAACAGTGAGAGGGAAAGAGAGAAATATACAGAGACTAGGAAAGAGAGAGAGAGAGATCTGAGTTGGGAATAAAGTCTATGGAGACAGAAGCAGGTGGGTGGGAGTTGAAGTCACCGTGGGCTTAAAGGGGGTTCCCTCGGAGCCCTGAGGGCTACAGATGAAGCCTGAGGGGCATCCGTTTTCAGGCAGCGTTTGTCGAAGTGTGGCCCTCAGGTCACCAGCACCACAATCAACTAGAGCGCTTGTTTAAAAAAGTGAGTTCCTGGGCAAACCTCCAAAATTGTGTGGGTGTATTTATTCTTTCCAAATATACATCTGACTGTATATATAATGCTTAGCCCCAAATCCATCGAGTTCGAGGAGGGAAGGAGAGAGCAGGAAGCTGCACGTTTCACAAGCACTCAGGTGATTCTGAAGTGCGTGGACGATTGAAAGCCCTTGCGGGGGACTCAGATCCACAGAAGGGACCAGAAAGGGGTGTCCAGACAGTGAGAAGAACAGCGGGAGAGCAGGAGTGCAGAAGTCACAGAGTCAGACCTTCCTCACAGGCAGTGGTGGGAAGGAGGAAAGGCTGCAAGGACGCCCAGCAAGGCAAGACAGGAAACCCTTCCTTTGGATTCAGCAGAAGGGAGCTTCAGGGTGACTTGGGCAATGCATATTCCACTGGTAGAGATGCCCACTGACTGAGGCTGGGCATCATGGCTCATGCCTGTAATCCTAACACTTCAGGAGACTGAGGCGGGAGGATCACAAGGTCAGGAGATCAAGACCATCCTGGCCAGTACGGTGAAACCGCGTCTCTACTAAAATATAAAAAATAAGACGGGCGTGATGGTGGGCGCCTGTAGTCCCAGCTGCTCAGGAGGCTGGGGCAGGGGAATCGCTTGAACCCCAGTGGCAGAGGTTGCAGTGGGCCGAGATTGTGCCACCACACTCCAGTCTGGCGACAGAGTAAGACTCTATATCAACAAGAAAGGGCAAGAGTAAGAGTGGCCGGGGGAGTGAAAAGGTTGAGATAAATGACTTCCGGTGTTTCGGGGTGAGGAATGAAGGGTTTAAGTAAAGGGTCTGTAAGAAGTTTGAAGCTTGAGAATACCCGGCACAGGGAAGGAGGATTAGGCTGCATGGAGAGACAAGGTCTTTCATAAACACACAAAGTGAAGAGGGAAGGATGCATGTCAGCAAGAAGCTGGGGAGCAGGATGGGGCAAGAAGAGGAGCAATTTCCTTTCATCTTCTGAAACTTTTCCGGGAAGGGTTTTATATCCAAGACTCAAATGAGACAAGACAGTGAGGATGTGGCAGCAATTCTTGCTAATTATTGTTATGTAAAGTGGGTTTCTTGTTGCTCCTGGACCTCAGCTACAAGGCCAGTAGAAGAAAGGGAAAGGCTGCACTTGGCTCTTCCCTGCAGTAAGACATGTTTTATTGAGAATGCTCCATTCTATTACTGACTCTGTGCATGGCCCAGAGTAAAAAGGAAAACAACAGAGCCATCTTAACAGGGTGCACTGGTGGCAGGCACCAGAAGCCATGCATCCAGCTCACTCTTTTGTTCATCGCAGGGCCCTGAAGTGGTTAACAGACCTTCCAATAGTGCCTTGCTTCTAACTTGGGAATAGCTTTTACTCCCGGAGATTCTGACGCAAGGGTAAGTTCATGGAACATGTTGGTTTTCATACCACTTCAAATGGAGCCTAAATCAGCTGTCAGATATTTACAGGCAATTTTCCTCATTACACAAAACTCTCTGTGATTATTATACTTGGGCAATGCTTGAATTTATTTGCACATAAGCATGTCAAGTTGGGGGGAAGGCTCCCTACGCTGTGCCAGGAATATGTCAAAGCGCCCCAGTATTACTCAAGATTGGATGGGATGAAACGCTTGGCTTCTCTGCAGAGCTTGTCATCACCCTTGCTCAGGTATCTGGGCTTACCATTTTCTGTCTACAGACTCCCCTTTATACACCCCACGCTGAAAAGGCAGAATTCTGCCTGTGCTATTTAATAACCACCATGAGGTCCTGAGACTCACTCTTGGTACGTTTTTCAAGGGACTCTGGCAAGTTCTGTGTTCAGGTGACAGGAATGCAAAATGAAATGAACTGAAAAAGACACCTCCCATCCAATCCAAACATGGGTGACCAGGGACACCAGACAGATGACTAAGACTCGCAGAAAATATGCATCTTTAAAAGGGCTGTGCGAGTCCACTTCGAGGTCTTGGCAAATGAGTTAAATGGAAACAAAAGATAAAAATGTTTGCAACAGCTCTTTTAATTTGTGAATTATGAAACAGGCTAGCAAAAGGGAAGGTATGTTTACCAATACAGAATGGGTTGAATTCATGTTTTTAGAGAGTAAAATTAATACATTTGAAGATGATTTGTGTACAGAATGTAGGACAGCACGAGGTAGTGGGAAAAGAGCCCCAGATTTATAGCTGGGCAGACTGCGGTTAACATCTTGGCTCTGCTACCTACTGGCTATGTGACCTTGAGCAAGTTTCTTAACTTTGGAATCTTAGCTTCTTCAGCTAAAAATTGGAAAGCAGCATACCCAACTCACCGGTGGTTGTGAGGATTATGAGAAAATACAAGTATCCTAACTAAAAGTGGACTAGTACAGCGGCTGGCTTAATGCAGTCAACTCATTATGTGATGTGAGAGTGGCAGTCATGTGTATCATGCTGGTTAAGAGCACATGTTCCATGCTTTTATGGTCACAGCCGGAACACACAGAGCAGCTTTGCCAGCCTTCTAATCTTTAAAATAAGGAAAATAGAGTGTTTGTAAGAATCTAATGAGATGATGCTTATAAAAGTACTTAGTACAGTATCTAGTCCACAGCTCCTATCCAATAACTGTTAGCTCTTCTTACCAGGGGGCACCACCCTCTAGTTTTTCTCTCACACCATGACTGTCAGCAGCTGCACCCATCTCACTGGCTTACGGCACGCTGAGGCCTTTCATCCAGCTCATCTCGCTCTTCCCACCTATTACAGGGCCTACCTCGCTGGGGTTTAATGAGTTCTTAATAAAATCTTGTTGAATGGTGAATGAATAAATACACAAAGTGCTTGTCGCTTAGGAGATAGTAACATAAGTGCTTTCTCCCTTCTGACATCAGCTTCCCTTTCGCTGATTTGAATGGCAGAAAATACCATCTCAACTTGTCATACTGTATATTTTTGGAGAAAGGAAAAATGAACCACTTCCATGAACAGTGAAAGAGTTTAGTGAAAGAGAATTTAAAACCAACAATCTGGTCGATTCTAAGGGTATAAATTAAGCTAGTTAAGCAGTCTTAACCCAGGATATTGGCAAGACAACTATCAGGCTCTGGCAGTTATATATCTTCATTCTTCTCTAAGGTTAGGGCATAAAATTTTAACCCAAAACGTCAGAGGTTAAAAAAAAAACATGGTAACAACAAAATAATTCTAAATAGTTCAGTGTGGATTGGAACCAAAGAATCAGGGCAATGACTGTCAGCCACATCTAGGTCCTATATTGCTAACAGATGGTGAACATTTTCATGGGCTTGGGACTAGTTTAGATCAGAGTGAGAATCCTCCACCCCCCTCCCCCCAAGAGGCTCTAATTAGTACATAGGACATTAGAGCAAGTTAAAAATCTGGGCTGACATCTTATTTGTTAGTTTTAGATTGAACTCATGCCTTAGGGTGACTGAATTTGCTCATTGAAACACACACATGTGCTCACACACACTAAAAGAGTAACTTTTTCTTTTCTATGGGGATCAAAATAAAGATTTTCAAAGTCCTCGAGAAAAGGGCTCCAAAGATTTGTTGGATATCAAATAGCTCCTTCAAGACAACATTTTGATGAGTTAAGTGTAAATGAATCAGAAACATATGGATTAAGTTTCCCTTGAAATACACAGGGGCTTAAAAATCAAAGAGGAAACAGTGCCTGGCCCAGGGTCTTGCAGGTTGTGCCAAACCCAACACATTTGAGCAGCAGTTCAAGATATTTGAGGGATCCAAGGACGAGGCTGGCCTGACCCACGCCTTGTTCCTACCGTACTGAAATAGAGAACATAAGTAATGCCATTTATATTGCATTATTACTAAAAATTCCTCCCTCCTCATGGTTTGAAGATTAACTAAACTGAGACTTACAAAAGGAAACCCTATCAATGGTGTCTGCAGCACAGAAAACTCTCCAAAGGTTAAATGAGCAAGTTCAAGATGTTCTCAGACAGTGTGACTGTTATTGTCTGACAACACAACAGAACTTGGGCAACAGCACAGCCCCAAAGACTGTTTAAAAGTGGCATAACTTCAGACTAGCTTTTCAGAAGTTCTACATAATATTGCCAGAAAGCATACATTAAAATATAGAATAATTATTCCTTAAGATAAGTCATACATTAATTAGCATTCCCAATCACCCCTCTTATTTATTTGCCATAGATAGTGGATTTTAAAAACTTCTAATTTGTTAATCAGTAAATTGACTATGTAGGAAACTTACATTTGAATCTCATCACAGGAGACACAGCTCCAAATAGATTTGAACAGTTAAATACATAAATGCTAAGTCTAATTTTAATTAAGTAGCTTTTATAATTAGCCTGCTTTTATCACTTGTGACAAATAATTAATGTTGACATAACCTACTGTGAAGATTTACCAGTCTGGTGTTGACCAGGCACATAACTAAATCCAGAAGTAAGCAAAGGAATTTTAGTTTATGGATCTGCTTAGAAATCAGAAACACAGTTATTTATATTATCATATGCAGGATTTGTTTTAAATGTACAATGTTTATTATAAGTAATACATGTTAAGAGTAAACTTTTAAAACACAGTGAATGCAAAATATTGAGAGAGGAAATGTCACCAGGACTCAGGCCATCAAGACATAGCAACTTCAAACATTACGGTGTCTTTATCTATTGACAAACTATACATATTAGAAATACTATTGTGTGCTCTCAGTTTTTCAGTTAATACATTGCAAACGTATGTCCAAGTCATTAAACATATTGCTTACCACATCACTGATAATAACATGAAATTCCATACATCTACTCTAAATGATTTAACCAGCTACCAGCTATTAGGTGGTTCCCAATATTTAGTTAACAAACTGAGATGAACATGTTTAATGGCTAGTTGTGATTTTTGCCTTAAGGTAAGTTCCTAGAAATGAAATTTCTGGGTAAAAGTGTTTGGATGTTTTCAGTTTCTGTTCAACATAAAGTCAATAAAGCATATATCCTTGATTTAATATGCTGCTTCTTGACACTAGTGAATTTAAATGTGAATCCTGTTTACTCGGCCCTTATGTATCTTCTTTTGTGATTTACCTGTACATGGCTTATGTTTGTCTTTTAATTGGTGTGTTTCCTTCCTACTGATTGGTAGATGTGTTTTATATTTTAAGATATTAATATTTTGTCATATAGGTTACAGTATTGTTTTTGATATATAGAGACATTTAATAATTTATTTAAATCTATCCACCAGTCTTTTCATTCTGTATCCTAAATTTGTGTTCACGTTTAATAGACTTTCCAAACTGAAAATTATATAAATATTTTGTTATATATTTATCAGTTCTTTAATGCTTTTTACATTTAACTTTAAAAATCATTTGTTATGTCTGTCTTATTGAATAGTATATTGAGGATACATTTTGAATTGATGAATTTGGCAAATACTTGTTAATATGTTTGGCATTTTGTTAGGCCCTGGGTATACAATAACTCCTGAAGCTCAGTAGGTGTTGTGGACAGACTAAAAAGTAACCTCATGATTCCCTACCTCCTGGGGTGGGAATTGCTTTTTGCAATCCTGTTCCCTTAAGTGTGGTGGAACATGTGACTTATGTCTATAAACAATAGCATATGGCAAAGATGACACACTGTCACTCCCATGACTACTTTATTTTATGTTATATAAGACTCTGCCATGCCACCAGACTCACTCTGGAGATCCTTACTGGCCTGATAAAAGAAGAAGCCATGCTGGAGAAACCCACATGTCAGTGAACTTCAGTTACCTCTAGTTGCTGGGGCAGCCTCCAGTAGATAAAGAGCAACAAGCTACTCTCAATCATACAGCTGCAAGAAAATGAATTCTGCCAACTTGAGTGTGCTTGGAAGAGGACTATTTCCCAGTCAAGCCTCTATATGTGAACTAAGCCCAACAAAACCTTGACTGAAACTTTGTAAGACTTTGGCAGAGGATCCAGGTAAACTGTGCTCAGACTTATTCAATGCCATAGAATGCAGAACACCGAGTGAGCCCTAATGTAAACTATGGATTTGGGTGACAACGATGTGTCAGTGTAGGTTCATTGTACCAGATGTACCACTCTGGTGGGGTATATTGACAGTGGGGGACACTGTGGGTATGTGGGGAAGAAGTATATGAGAACTCTATTTTCCATTCAATTTTGCTGTGAACTTAGAACTGTTTTAATAATAAAGTCTATTAAAATGGCAACAGAATAATAATTTATATACAATTTTTAAAAATTTATTCAGAAGTACTTCTGAAAGTAGACCAAAGAATAAAGTGACACATACTATTTTAGGGAAAACCAAGTGATAGCTGCTAGATCTTTCAACTTTGTAGAATTTATTTAAAACATTAACTTTCTTTAGATTTGTATTCTTACTTCTACTTCCTGTCCATTCTTTAAAAAAAATGTGAATGAGGACTCACTGTTTCTCTCTGTCACCCAGGTTGGAGTGCAATGGTGTAATTATAGCTCACTGCAGCCTTTAACTCCTCACTTCAAGCATTACCCTCTCTTCAGCCTCCTGTGTAGCTAGGACTACAGGAAGATGTCAGCAAATCAAAGTTATATTAGTTTTCTCCTAATTAGCTTCTAGGAGACTATGGTTTTGCATTACAATATTTAGATCCATTATCTTATTTGAGTTAATTTTAGGAAAGATGTAAGTTCTTGTCTAAAGTCTTTTGTTTTTTTTTTCATGTGGTTGTCTAGTTTTCCCAGCACTGTTTGTTGAAAAGTCAATTTTTGCTCTCACATATTGATTTTACACTCTTGCCAAAAATCAATTGACTACGTGTACAGAGGTCTATTTCTATGCTCTCAACTCTGTTCCATTGAAGAGTTTGTTTATTTTTTTTACAAATAGCCCACTGGCTTGATTGCTGTAGCTTTATAAAGTCTTGAAGTTGGGTAGTGTCAGTTCCTGACATTATTTTTCTCCTTCAATATTGCATTGGCTATTCTGGGTCTTTTGCCTCTCCATATAACTTCATGTCAATGCCCACAAAATAACTTGGAATTTTGATTGAGATTGCACTGAATCTGTAGATCAAGTTGGAAAGAACTGACATCTTGACAACATTGAGTCTTTCTATCCATGAACATGGAATATCTTTGCATTTACATAGTTCTTTGATTTCTTTGATCAGAATTTTTTAGTTTTCCTTGCACAGATATTGTGCATATTTTGTCAGATGTATACCTAAATGTTTCATTTTTTAGCACTAAGGGTAAACCTTTTCTTAAACATTGTAGTCTTTTAGAGTTAAGGTAGATAAATTTCAGGGATATTATTAAGACAGGAAAAGACCAAACCCTAGATATTCTGGAGAAAGATTTTTAACATTTATATGTGTATAATAAATATATGGTATATATATGTGTGTATGTTGTCTGTGTGTGTACAGAGAGAGAGACGATTTGGGTTCTAAATTTTTAGTCATCTCCCATTTATGGCTTCTACAACCAAGTTTACAGGATTGTAATACTCACAGTGTTGCACTATGTTTTGTTATAGTTCACAGAGGAAATTGTATCCTACTCTAACAACATTCATTTCTGCTTGTTTTTAGAGAGATCTTGGCTACTTTAGCATATTTATTTTTCCAGTTAAACTTCAAATATTTTTGTCAAGACCCACCTTGCCCCCAAACATCTCTTTGGAACTTTCACTTCAATTTTATTAAATTTATGAAGTAACTTGGGAAGAATTGACATCTTTACAATACTAAGCCTTCCCTTCAAGGAGTGTGGTATAAATTTCTAGTTCTTCAAATATATTTTTATGTCTCTCAATAAATTTCTGTAAATGTGCCATGTTCAGGCACATTTCTTCATAAATCCCTAGATACTTTATACTTTTTTTTTTACAGTTGCCAAGAGGGTCTTATAGACACAGTTACACACAGACACACAAATACACATGCACACATATAAATACATTATTGTTACTGGTATATAAGAAGGTTATTAGTTTTCACTTGTTTATAATACAAAGCTATAATAAACTCTCATTCATTCTTAGAGGTTTTTAGACTAATAAATTGTTGTATATTAGTAAAATATTTATATGCAAATATTTTTATCTCTATTTATCCTACTCCTTTACCTAATTCTTGTTTTTTCTATCCCATCAACCTCACTTAAGCTCTTAGAAAATAAGCAAACAGAAGTATTTATAAAGGGCATATTTTTGAAATTATTAATTTTAGTAGAGTATTTTCTTTTTACCATTTGATATGAGACTGATTCCTAGGCTGGTTTGAGACAAATATTATTTGTCATGTTTGGAAAACATTCTTCTCATTTTTATTTTTGTGTTTGTTTTGTGTCCTCCTTTAAATCAAGAAATGATACTGAAATGTATCAAATATCTTTTGAAGCATATTAATAATAATGATAATTACAATGGGCATCCTTCACTCTTAGAGGCAGATTGTCTGTCTCCTTTCTTCTTTGCTTTCTTCTCTGTGGCATGCTGGCCTAAGTCACTGTCCTAGCCACACACCATGTGTCTGAGGCCTGTTCAACCTCAAGCATTGGGAGCAAATGCTTTCTTTCTTATTATGCCTCAATTTATTTTTTGATACTAGTAAAATGGTCTTTAAATTGATATTTCCAAGAACATAGACAAAATTCTGTTATGTTTGCAAGATAGCTAGACAGAGACCCCAAAACATCCTCTGAAATATTGGTCCCTTATGTGGACTTTGGATGAAAATGTCTAAAGGGGCAACAAAACAAGGCTTAACTAAAGAAAGATAAATTTTCATACCTCTACTGTTATTCCTGTCCTGTGAGCTCATCTCCCTCACTCCCATCTTTTTCTACTTTCATCTCCAGTTGATAGTCTGACAAGACAGAGAACAAAACTTCTATTTGTCCATTTTTATTATACAGAGAAAATAATATGTGTGTTGGGGGGGCAAATAGTCAGAGCTATTGAATGTCTATGTGATAACTATGCATTAAAAAGGACAAGCAAATCTTGGCCTGTCTTTCACTTCCTGATGTCTTATGTTTAGGTGGGTCAACTGGTTGAGAGATTCTCTCTCTCTTTGTTCATTTGTCTCTTTCCTCCCCATGTCTTTCTCTCAGCACTTGAGATGAAGTTACACTTTTGCACTGTGATAAATCCAGTACTTGAGTCTCAAATTTTATGAAAAATGACTCTATTCAGTAATAATGTTTAGTAATAGCTGTACTTTTACCTGTTATTCCTGCTATGGTTCCCTCAAGAAAGGTTCTAGGAATGAGAAGGTGCATGATTTATGGGAATAATACATCGAATGTTTTTGCTTTTATTGTTATTTTTCCAAGTGAAATCTGCTTTATATAGTAACAGTATTGTGCAACGTCTTCTTTATTTTGTTTATGTTTTCCAGGTTTTGAGCTTTCTTAAGCCTTACTTTTCATTTTTTCTAAGACCTTTTTGCTTATGAATCACTTTTGAACATAGCATGGAGTATATGTTGTCTCTCTCTCTCTATGTGTGTGTGTATCTTTTGATAGGAAAGTTTAACCTACTTACATTTACTCTCACAACTGATTAGCTTGGTTGTCTTTCACCTTGTTTTAGGCTCTGGATTTAATTTTTGCCCCTCACTTTCTCCAATGAGGTTCATGTTTAGCTATAAAGGAATAGCAGAAACATCGTGGACAACTTATTGCATTCTATCAGCTGGCTCACAATTTCTACTTTCCTTATTACTGATTATCTTTACTCATTTGACTGACGTGCTGTTATTCATGCTTCTCAGTAAAGTTGCACTTTTTCCATTTGTATTTAAGAAGTATTTTGTGAAGAAATACTTTGAAATTATGTATAGACCCTACTCTTCATAAAACTTTAAAAAATATTTCTATCAATTAATCATTTTCCATATCATTCCATGGATTATAATCTATTAATACTATTATTTATTTTAATGCTCAAGTTGTCCCCTCAATTTGGCAGTGGGAGTTTCTTTAAACTGGCATCTGTAATGTTTTGCTGTATCTCTGTAATTTCTGACAGAGTAAGATGCTCAAGATTTATCTTGTAGTTTTCCTGCTCCAGTCTTGAATCAGCCACTTCTCCAAGAAACTTTAGTGGAAAATGGTATTTAGAAGCCAATAACTGTGTGCCAGGTGTGCTCATTACTATTGAGGTATTGCTGCTTTCCAGCATTCTCACTGGGCAGAGCCAGCAAATATATGTACACACACATACACACAAATACACACACACTTTATTGAACAGAATCGGATGGCTATGCCATAATCCAGGCATCTACCCACTGCATACAACAGAAGGGCTTTGACAGAATTACTTTGGAAGGGCAGGAGGCAGGAGAGAAGCCAGTAACTTTCCTTGGCATAGTGAGGAGTATTCCTTGAAACAGAGCCAGATTGATTTGGGAAGTAACTGTTCTGAGGGCCTTGAAATCTGAAAAGGTGAATCTGGAATCCATTTAGAAGGTCTGTGGCATTGAAAAATATAACTAGTGATGTGGAGGGCCAGGTTGAGAAACAGAACGTTGAGACAAAGGACAATAATCAGAAAAAAAGCTGACCACTTGAAAGTATAGGCAACAGAGATCTATGGAAGAGTAAACCATATGAAGTAGAACAGAAATAATACAGAGAGACATAAAAGCACACTCTTTTGTCCTAAAAAAGATCTGAATTTGGGTATTTAAAGGAGTCAAGGGTTATCAGTAAAACAGTAAATATAGGCCAATGCCTACAAATCCAGGTAAAATTTTCAACTCCTACTACTACAACTACTATGATTACTGCTAGCTATACATATACATTTCTGAATATATGTGTTACCATCTAATCCCAATACCCGCCTTTAGCCTCTAGATGAGGGAACATTCTGGGGTTTATTATCTCCTCTGTTGTTTTCTTATGTAGTCACATTGTTTTGTTGGCTTTCTGGGGAGAAATTTTGTAGCGGTCCTGGGTGTCCTTTAAAACTTGATTTCATCTGTAAAACATCTAGTGGAAATTCTTGGACTTTTTCATCACTTGCAAGGCAATCTTTTCTAATTTATAACACTAGGACAAGTTTTATAATGATGAACATAATGATGATAATTTTACTTTTCCCTCATTGTAAAAGTTATTTGGTAAATTACTTCTTTTGAAATTGGAAAGGAAGGAGTCAAATATCTCCTCTCATGCCACTAAATTTTGCAGACATCTATTTGATCTTTATACAACATTTTCTTTTAACTACTCTGATAAGATGAAGAAAATGTCGCAGCCAAGACACAAAAGTAGATTAACGTAAAGTTGGCTTCTCTTGTAATATCTTTCTCAAAATGAATTGGCACAGACCATTGACCACTCAGAAAGTGTTACTCCTTGATGACAAGCAAAAATTAAATTGGTTACTTGGCTCAAGTTTCCCCAGAGGTGAACTCTGGACAGTGTACTCAAAAAGGACTCTCTTGTTTTTGTCTTGTCCATTTAGAATGGTAGATTTAAAAAATTCCCAAGGAGTCAATGGCAGTCTCACTTAACACAATGTTTCTGACCTTTTAAAAGTTCTGAAAAGTTTTGCTTTGTTTTGTTTCAGTGGCACTGTTGTGGTTAATAGAATATTGTTAGGAATTAAAAACAGAACTTGACTTCAAGGCCAAAAGCTAACATTCTGATAACAAAAGTCCACCAGAGGATCAAATTTCTTAAAATTTGTGGTACATTCCTGTGAAAATTCAGATTCCGAAAAGGTAAAAAAAATCTGACCTTCAAAAAAAAGAATGTTCTCTGAAGACATTATTTTCTAAGCAAAAAAGTTGAGCTCTGGCTTCTCTTCCAAAGAGAAGTATATTAAAAAGATTTCTAGGGTTTTCAGCTATTACTACAAGATTGACCACTTAAGGTTACATGGTTATAGAAAATTCATTACACCAAAGATTCCAAAATCGAGTTTTGAGGCTCATAGTCACAAAACACTACTTACTCTTAATTATACAACATTTATATTTCTATGGCTCTGTTTACTCATTTGAACAATGCAATAATTTTCTCTGTTCTGCCTTCTTCACAGGATTGTTTTCAAAATCAGATATAATAACGGAAATTAAGATCCTTTGTAAAGAAAAAAGAAAAAATACTACACCGATGAGTAGTAGTATTTCACTACAATTACTGTCCTAGAATCTTCCTAAATTGATGCTGAGTCCTAGAACTAATTTCAGCTTGTGGGCCTAGAACTCAATTCTACAATTTCTTGAAAAGGGCAGTTTATCCCTAAGCATTTGCTTTGATTTCAGAAACAGAAAAAAGAAGAAATGATTTATAGGGGAAGTTAAGAAATGAAAAGATTAGAGTCAGTTATGCAACATAAAATTATAGCAATCTAAGAATTGAACTTGAATTTTGGACATGATCTAGGCCAGTGTTTTAAATCTTCTTAAGTGTGTAAACGTTTATACAAATGAAATTTACTCAGAGGCCCTATGCGTGAATCAAGAAGCATCAAAGCTGCTTTGCTGAAGCAGTCGGCCCTAAGCCCTTCTTCCTGGTTTTCTGTGCTCTATGGAAGGGCTCAGTTTAGAAGCCATCAGTTTTCTTCAAATGATTTATTTAGCTACAGGATCCTTGTTCAAGTTATGCCTTACATAGACGCATAGTACCAACAGCAGTTAAATGAGTCATTGCTCTGTGGAAGCATTTAGGGGTTCTGGGTCTCATTTCTCCCACCACCCAATTTTAAGTGGCCCTGAGGGGAGGGGTTCCATCTAGCACAGTTAGGAAAGCTTTGATCTCATTCACTCATCCAATCCAAAAATAATTTGGATAGCATCTTTGACTAGCCTTCATCCATTGACTGCTGTTCTCTCTCCCTCCTTGAAGAGGCAGCATAATCTGACATTCCACAGTTCTAGCTATTTGAAAAATCATCCTGGGGTAGGGCTGAAAGCACAGCGCCTGCATTGTGAACACACTGCCCCCGGCTGTGTCACTCAGAGCCTCTCTGACTCAGTTATCCTGTCTCTTCCATGGCTGCTCCACCTTTTTATGGAGCCTCTACATCTTCTCTCCAGTGCAAACATTTCTCGCTTCCTCCATTTTCTCCAATCTCCTCATTATGCTTGCCACTTTCCATGGGACTAACAATTATTCATCAGTGTCCTTCTTAACATGTGGGACTCTGAAGTGCATCCAACACTCCAGGTCTGGTCTCCTCTACACACACATATTCACTAGAAGCATTGCTACCTGCAAACTACACATTGTATATCATCTATTAAGGTAACTAGCTAAAGCTCAGAGTCCATTTATTGAAGAGTTATTGTTTACTGAACCCCTTTCAGGTTCAATAAACAGTAACACTGGGCTGTGATTTGTTACTAAATGTGAGAAGTCTACTACTGTCATTAATGCAGGTTAGCAGGGGATGATGTAAAATTTCCTACCTGCACACTTTACTTTTTCCCCTGAGTTTTCTTTAGTCCTTTAATCTTTCTTCTTAAGTTGCTGTTGGACTGCCTATCAGCTAATTATCAAGGCAGCCCAATAACATTGTTAGATCTTAGCTATCTTCACGTGTGTAGTCATCAGATATGGTGTAGAGATCGTCACAGAGATTTTTCACTGACCAATGAATGGGCCTTATCTGGGCCCAAACACTTTGCCAGCTAGAATTGTGGAAAAGTCTTGAACCTGTTTAAGGAAGTTTTAGCTTCTTCACAGTTATACGATCCGTCAAAAATAAATAAATCAGTATATTTTAGAATTTTCAGATTAGGCGTTTTCGACTTTCACAACAGTCACCCAATGCCCTTTTTGCACCCCAGATGGAGATATTTTGAACTGAGCAAATACTGGAATTACATTAAACAGTTTAGGACAGTCTGTGAGTATAGTAGCAGCTGAGCAGGGTGTTACTGCTTTTTAAAAATATCTCAAAGGTCCACATGTGTAAAAATATTTACTCTCATTTCAAGCATTCTTTCTTGGGTCTCTGTGGAGTTGTGAGCTTTGAGACACAAAGGAAGGAAAAGAGAAGTAAACAGTTTCTACAGCAAGTAGAAGACTAGTAATTCTGGAATCATCTTCCTCCCTAGAGTAAAAATTGGGGTCTTCAACGGAACCCGTAGTGGAAAAAACAGCAGTTAAGCCATCTCCCTTTTGCAATTGTCTCTCATTTCCGAGATCACGCTGTGTGGTAAGTCTAAAACCTCTGAATGGAAATTGCTGCCATTGTTATGTAATCCCTCTAAGCCATCAGTAGTACCTTTGGCTCCCCGTTTTGTTTTCATAATTCTAAATATACGATTACATGAGTGGCAGAGCTAGATGAGAAGTCCCCAAATAATGAAATCCAAGAAGGGACTGCCTGGCTGCAACCTTGGCTAATGCCAGAGTCTTTTTGTTGATCCAGACATCGTCCTCCATGTCTCCCCCTCCTGTTAGTCCAGGAACTAACCCACTGAAGCAGAAGTTACTCTGTGATTTTATCTATAACAAGCAGCATAATGTGAGCACTTAGAATGCACATCTAGTTTTCAGTATGTCATATCTAAAACTCTTTACCATAACATTACAATAAATCCAAAGGAAGCAAATCAGCAAAAAACAAATGTGGGGTTAAAATATTGAAAAATTTCTGTAGTTATGATGAAACAATTTTTGCTTGGTCGGTTATCAGCAGATGGATGCATGTCTTGAGTAATTTAAGCAAAGCCAAATTGTACTTGTATAATATGTGACTATTTCCTGGTTTGGGACCCACCTTAACTGATTCTGTCTTCTGCTTTCTAGTTCTGATTTTCATAAAATCGAATTTCTCATCTTCTTTGGGAGCCAATGCTGGTTGCCTTCCTTCTGGGTAAACTAATATTTTAGGGGTGAAGGGATGTAGGGATAATGTGTTGGTAGAAAGGATTTTTAAATAGTAAGGCCTCGGGGCCACTTTCAAAGACAGAAAACTTGAGCTCTTGAGGTGAAAAGGAAGTTTGGTGAGGAAGGCAGAAGTCAGTCTCTACTCATGCCCCAAATTCGCTTAACCCTTATCTTTTCTGGATAAACCTAAAGTAGGCAGCCAATCCCCTGATCCTAGGAGCTCCCTGAGAACCACAGAGCTATCGGAGCTGGGGGCTGGGAATTAGTAATGGGGTTAAATAAATAGATAAAGCGCTGACACTGGTTATATGATTATTATGTTGAAGTTTTTACACACATTAGCCTCTCTAATGCTTACCACAACATCATGTTATTACTGAGAAATAGAGGAGTACAATACATATAAACCCACATGTTCTAGAGCAGGACTGCCTTTAATGAGCTGAGTGACCCCGGGGGAAATGATTCACCACTCAATGGCACAGATGTCTCATCTGTGAAAGAAAAGTAAAAACATCAGCCCC
>NW_016108336.1:0-1370 GCF_001604975.1 Cebus imitator
TTTTTTGACCTGATTTAACTCTGAAGTTATTAATCAAGTTCGAATTTAAAATAGATACAAAATTCAGACTTTGCATGGTAATAGTAAATCGAAACTCTCTTTTGTAGAGGAAATAAGCTAATTATAAGTTGCCTCTAGACAAACTGCCAAAAAAGTTACCACTGTGAAGGTCAATTGTTCATTATGCGTGGAAACAATATAAAACAAAATGAATAATAAGGAAAATAAAAGGCAACAGTACTTTCAAATCAAGTAAATGTTAGAACAGAATTTTTAGACAGAATTATTTTTTCTGTAAAAAAGTAAAAGTAGTAGTTAAAATAAGGGAGGGAAGAAGCAAGTAGTTATTTATTTTATTATTTTTTGATAAGATGTTCATTTCTTGAACTTTCTTTGCATTGCTGCTATTCTCAGAATTTATAAATATCATTTCCTCCAATTATTTGGTTAAATTTTATGCTGCAGAGTATTAAATTCTTCAACTTTTATTGATTGTTACTGTGATCTAAATCATACTTTTATATGTACTTATTTGTTCAAACACAAAATTGTTATTACATTTTAAAATATGTCCAACCCATCCATATGGTTAATTTTTTTTCTCTTTCATGTAATTTATTTCATTCTCCTCATCACTGTCCTTATTTCCTTATCACACATTTATAAAAGATTTCATATTTTATGATCCAAAACAAAAACTGTCTTTTATGATACTTTTTTTTCTACTTTTAATTTCCACAGAGAATTTCTATTAGCTATTTCCTTTCCATCAGTTCTTATTCTTTCCTAGGTTTTTATCCCACAATAGTAAACTCACAGTCCTTTCTCACAAGGTCATCCATGACACCCTAATTGATAAATTTAAAATGTTAAACATCAGCTGACCATCTTTACCATTCATAATATGCTTTCATTTGAAATTTCCACTTACCTTAACCAGTCAGACTTTCATCCAAAACAGTCCACCCAAAGTACTCTATTTAACATCATCAACTTACTTTTTGCCAAATGTAATAGTTTCTTTTTTAATTTGTTGTCATTGGAAAAAATTTGCAATCTACACATAAGACAAAGGGCTAACATCCAGAATCTATGGAGAACTTAAAAAAATTTACAAGAAAAAAATAAAGAACCCCATCAAAAAGTTGGCAAAGGAGATGAACAGAGGCTTTTCAAAAGAAGACATTGATGTAGCCAACAAACATGAAAAAATGCTCATCATCACTGGTCATTAGAGAAATGCAAATCAAAACCACATTGAGATACTATCTCACACCAGTTACAATGGTGGTCATTAAAAAATCAGGAGGCAACAGATGTTGGAGAGGATGTGGAGAAATAGGAACACTTTTACACTGTTGGTGTGATTG
>NW_016108336.1:2415-3544 GCF_001604975.1 Cebus imitator
CGAGAGCTCGAACTATGGCGAGAAAACCCCCAGCTCAGAAAGCGACTGTCGCGGGAGCCCGAACTCTCGCGCGAACCGCCGCCCGAACTCTCGTGGAAACAGAGCCAGACGCGCGCTGCAGGAGTGCGGAGCCTGGCGCGGCGTCGGCGGCCTTGGAGCCAGCTGGACCCGGAGGAGGAGCGCGATTTGCCGGAGCTCGTCTGCAATGTCGCCGGCCTCCAGGACAACACAGACCCCAACTTCCAGCTCGCCCTAAACTTCGCCTGGTCCAACTTAAGGCGGGGGGGGGGGTCGCGGGGCGTGGGGTCGGTGAGGTGCGGGGCGGGGCGGCGTGCGGCCGTGAAGTGCAGGGCGTGGGTCGCGGCGCTGGGCGGGGGTGGGGGGTTGGTTTGCGGGGCTGCACAACGCGAGGATGGGCGTGGGTCGTGGGGCGGGGAGGCGCGGGGCGGTTGCGGCGCGGGGCAGAGGGGTCGCGGCGCGGGTTTTTCCGGAACAGGACGCGATGGGGCGGGGCGTGGCGCTATGGCGGACGAGGCCTCGGGGAGCCCTCGCAGGACCTGCCGCCGCCCGCTGGACGCTGACCAGGCTCTCCTGATAGTCTCGGGGTAAGCTGGGACTGGGTTCTTTCGGGCTGGGGCGCGCACAGGGCTCTGGGAGGCCCAGGCGGTACGCAAGGCCAGCCTGGGCGACATAGCAACTCCATCTCTATATAATGTTTTCTAAGTAAAGAGATTGTATTCTCACTGATTCCTGCTCCCTGGTCAGCCAGTACAATTTCCCTCTCACTCTTTTTTCCTTTTTCCAAAACGCATATCAGGACGGTGATTTAACCTGTCATTATTGTTTCCTCTGCCTCCACTCCAGCATGCTGCATCCCTGCGCAGCTCCTGGCAGGGAGCATGGTAAGTTACCTAATACAGTTGCTAATGCGGCTTCTCTTGTAACTAATTTCTTGTTTGGTTGGTTGGTCGGGTTGGGTTTTGTTTTGTTTTGTTTTGTTTTTGAGGTGGAGTCTCGCTCTTTTGCCCAGGCTGGAGTGCAGTGGCGCAATCTCGGCTCACTGCAACCTCTGCTTCCCAGGTTCAAGCGATTCTCCTGCCTCAGCCTCCCCAAGGCGCGTGCCACCACA
>NW_016108336.1:6963-8783 GCF_001604975.1 Cebus imitator
ACTCGCCTCTGCCTCCCAAAGTGCTGGGATTATAGGTGTGAGATACTGCTCAGCCCACTTTGCTCTTTTTTCTTCTCCCTTTTCAGCTTCCCCAGGTAGCTGGGATTACAGACATACACCACCACACTCAGCTAATTTTTGTATTATTAGTAGAGACGGGGTTTCACCATGTTGGCCAGGCTGTTCTCGAATTTCTGACCTCAACTGATCTATCCGCCTCTGCCTCCCAAAGTGTGGAGATTACAGGTGCCAACCGCTGCACCCAGCCCACTTTGTTCTTTTTCAAATTGGCTTAGCTATTTGCGAACTTTTATTCTTCCATAGACCTTTTAGAAGCATGATGGTAACTTTAAAAAAAAGGAAAAGGCCCACCTGGCTCCTGCCTGTAACCCCACCACCGAGGCGGGTAGATCACTTGAGGTCAGGAGTTTGAGACCAGCCTGACCAATATAGTAAAACCCTGTGTCTACTAAATGTACAAAATTAGCTGCACATGGTGGCGCATACCATTGTAATCCCAGCTACTTGGGAGGCTGAGGCAGGAGAATTGCTTAAACCAGGCAAGGCAGAGGATGCAGTGAGCCAAGATCATGCCATTATTCTCATCCTGGGCTACAAGAGCAAAACTGCATCTCAAAAAAAAAAAAATACAGCTGGAATTTTTATTGGGATTGCAGAGAATTTATAGATCTAACTTGGGGTGGTTTGATTGCCTTAACATGTTAGTATCTACATTTATTGTAGCTTTATCTTTTACTAGATTTTGGAAATTTTGTTGTTGAAGATCTCTAGTGTTCTTTTGTTAATTTCTACATCTGTTACAGTTTTTATTTTTGTGAATGATACTTCTTTTGTTTATTCCTTATGTAGAGGAAATAATGCTGGTTTTCTTATATGCAGCCTTTTTGTTGAATTCTGATATGAATTGTAATACTTTGTTGATTTCATTTGGTTTCTTATATAGATGATTAGTGTCATCTGCAAACATTGGTTTTTATGTGCAAATATGGTTTTAATGTCATCTGCAAATATGGTTTTAATTCCTCCTGCTAGTCCTTGTGCCTGTGTCTTCTCTGTGATGTCGTGATCTAATCTCTTTTCTGGCCCAGCAGCCTAGCCCTCTACTCTGTAGTGGAAGCAACAGCTCATAGGAGTGGGCTTCCTGGACAACTAGGTCACATCCTAACGGGGTTTATACCTGAAACTCCTCCGTTAACTGTGGTAGTTGTTTGGTATCAGTTCAGGGTATGTAGCCTTTATCAAATTAAGGCAGTATCCTTCTATTCCTTGTTTTTTACAAGTATTTAATCATAAATAAATGTTGAATTTTTATTAAATGCTGTTATTTATCTGTGAGATAATCTCATAACTTTTCTCTTTTATCCTAATAATACACTGATAGACTTTTTGATAATGAATTATCCTTGAATTCTTTACCTAAACCTGTTTGATCATGTTATTTTTTAGTACATTATTATATTGGGTTCAATTTTGGATTCACTTTTCTTTTTTTAAAGACAGAGTCCTGATCTGTCCCCCAAGCTGGAGTGCAGTAGCATGATCACAGCTCACTCCAGCCTCAACATCCTGGGCTCAAGCTATCTTCCACCTCAGCCTCCTAAGAAGCTGGGACTTCAGGTGCATGCTGTCACACCCAGCTAATTTTTTTTTTTTTTTGCCTTTTTTTGTAGAGATGAGGTTTTACTATGTCAGAGACCAGCCCAGGCTGGGATTACAGGTGTGAGCCACTGAGCCCAAAAGGTTAGCTCTTTTTTAATGTAAGGTTTTTCATCTTTATTCTTTGATGAATTACATTTATC
>NW_016108336.1:9581-11128 GCF_001604975.1 Cebus imitator
ACTAGACAGCCAGGCCCTCCCAGTTTCCTCATAGCTTACGTTTGCACTGCAGTTTAGCTGCTATCTGGTAAGAAGCTAAAGTTTTCATTTAATGTGATAATAGAAAAAACTTTGATGTTTAAATATTTGGCTTTGATTTGTGACTTCAGTTTCTCTCTGAAATTTAAATTTGTTTTGGTTTTGACAGATTCTTTTTTGAACAGAGTCTTACTCTAGTTGCCCAGGGTGCAGTGTAGTGGCGATATCTCAACTCACTGCAGTCTTCACCTCACCCAACTAATTTTTTATTTTTTATTTATTGATTTTTGACAGAGGGGAGAGAAAGTCTCACTCTGTCACCCTGGCTGGAGTGCAGTGGTATCATCGTGGCTCACTGCAGCCTCTGCCTCCCTGGTTCCAGCAGTTCTCATGCTTCAGCCTCCCAGGTAGCTGGGATTATAGGCACACATCACCACACCCAGCTAATTTTTATATTTTTAGTGGAGATGGGGTTTCACCATATTGGCCAGACTGATCTCAAGTGATCCACCTGCCTTGGCCTCCCTAAGTGCTGGAATTACAAGCGTGAGCCAGCACACCTGGCCAGTGTTGAAAATTCTAGTTGAATAGTTTTTTTATTATTTAATTGTTGAAAATCATAAAATTGTAGTGTTATTTAATTATAATCTGTATTTCAATTTCTTTCGTTAATTTCAAGGTAAATGGATTGGTACATATTAGGGCATTATTTGATTTCTGTTTTGGTATACTTACTATAAAAACAGACATACTATTTTCCAGACAACAGCATCACATAGTTGTAAACATTTGCCTAAATCAGCAATAAACATAACAATTGCAGTTGTTCTGAAAGTGTTTCTCAGGATTTTGAGTGATGTGAAAACATAGGGGGCATTTAAGCCATTTATTATGTGTATTTGCTAATTCATAGCCAGTTAAGGTTAGCACTAAATTGCAAATATTCTTTGAGATTAGTTATTTACTTACTTAGAAACCTTTCTGTTGATGTTTATCTTTGCTGTCTCACAGGGACCAACACTTGTACAGCAGTGATCCATTGTATGTTCCAGATGACAGGGTTTTGGTTACCGAGACTCAGGTTATTCTGGAAACCCTGTGGTAAGATATATTCACTTAATTAATAGTCTTTATTTATGATGCTTGATTGCTGAGAAGCAAAACTTTTATTAAAGGAAACTATTAAAGCATTTTCACATGCAAACTAGAAATAGACCATTAGGTGTAAAGTTCAGACCAGATTTGACTGGAGATTGAGAGATTTTGACATATTTACTTCATTTTTATTTTAAATAGTTTAGCGTATGATTTACTTAGATTAGTCCATCACTTCTTTAACACTTCAGTTCAAAGCAAGGTTTACTACTATTCTTAATAGGCAGACAGTATCTACAGTGAGGGCCTGTGCCCGTACCTGAAAGCCAGAAATCTAATGCAGCACGTGGTGCTGTTACTCCTAAAATTCCAGGTCCCGGTGCTCTCAGTATAAAGTATGATGTTGACATGCTGGCATTCTTAGAAATAGGAAG
>NW_016108336.1:13357-15104 GCF_001604975.1 Cebus imitator
CCAGTTCCCCAGCCAGTCAATTCCCCTCCCCAGAGGTGGCCAGGTCCTCAGCTTCTTACACATCCTTTCAGAAAGAGTTCAGCATACACAAGCAGTGCATATACATACACCCATACGTAATAGTCATTACACTACTCGCTTCAAATATTTCTAATTTAAATTTTGAGGATAATACCATAAAAATATGAAGAGCTTCTTGGTTTTTTATTTGTTTGTCTGTTGTTTTTCTGAGACAGAGTCTCACTCTGTTGCCCAGGCTGGAGTGCAGTGGCACTATCTCAGCTCACTGCAACCTCTGCCTCCTGGGTTCAAGCGATCTCCTGCCTCAGCCTCCTGAGTAGCTGGGACTACAGGCACATGCCACCACACGCATCTAATTTTTTGTATTTTTAGTAGAGACAGGGTTTTACCATGTTGACCAGGCTGCTCTTGAACTCCTGGCCTCAGGTGATCTACCCACCTTAGCTTCCCAAAATGCTGGTATTACAGGCACGAGCTGGGATTATACCACACCTGACCATTTGGGGTAGGTTCTTATAAATGGAATTGTCATGTGTGATTTTGCTGAGTTTTGCCACTTTACTTTATGGGGAGGTACAAGTAAATAAATGTATTCTCTTGTGAGCCATGTAGATGAATACCTGTTTCCTCAAACTCTTGACATCTGTGTGTTGTCAGACGTTTTGGTCCTCACTATTATGGTAGATGTGAAACGGTAACCCATGTAGCTTTTTGCCCTTAACTTTTATTTTGAACTACAGGTATTGATCGACTTACGACCTATGCAACTTATGACCATTCGACTTTACGACCACAATCGCTAGCCACGACTGCTCCGCGTCTGGCAGCACAAACGTTGCCCAGCTGGTTGTACGACAGTGCGGACCAGCTTCCGGCAGCACTACCGTTTTTCGCGTGCCTATAGCCTACTCAACTTACAACCAAATCGTGTTACGACTGGTCTGTCGGAACCAATCATGATCGTAAGTCGAGCACTAGCTGTACCACAGAAAATAATACAGAGAGATCCTGTGTTCCCATTACTTTACCTCCCCCAGTGGCAAAACCTTACATAGTTATAGTATATGATCAAAACTGGGAAACTGACACTGGCACAGCCCATAGCCAAGCTGCAGACCTGACACAGTTAACCAGTGTTGCAGGAACTTGCTTTGAGCAGGGGTGGGTGTAGTATTTTCTTGTGTAGTTCTAAGCCGTTTTATTACATGTCTGGCTCCACATGGTGACTTCCATGTTGAGGTCCCAGCTGTGCCATCGCCTCACAGGAGCTTGTGCAGCCCTCTGTAGGCACAGCCTCCCGCACTAACACTGGCCCACGGGGAGGTGTTTTGTTTTACCTAGTATAATTTTAATTTGCATTCTTTTATTATAAGTAAGGTCGAGTGACTTTCTATTTGTTTTAGAACTACTCATCTTTCCTTTTTTGTGAACTGTCAGTTCCTTTGTATATTATTTTTCTGCTAAGTTATCTTTTTCTCCATGACTTGCAGGAGTTCTTCCTTAGGGAAGTTAGGTCCCTGTGATGTGAGATCAAAATCCACCATCCTTCATTTTCCCCTGCCTGCCCATAAACCTGATGATTTGCCAGCATTTATGTCACATTTTAGATGCATGTATTTTTCCTTGCTATTGAGTTTGATTTGTTGATATTTGCAGATGCTGCAATAACTCTTGGGATAGTGGTGGACAAGTTGTCACCTCGATTGGCTCAGCTCAAGGTTCGCAC
>NW_016108336.1:15969-24163 GCF_001604975.1 Cebus imitator
TAGAAGTAGCCAGGTGTGCTGATGCCAGGAATTTGAGACCAGCCTGGCCAACATGGTGAAACCCCATCTCTATTAAAAATACAAAAATTAGCCGAGTATGGTGGTGAACACCTATAGTCCCAGCTACTCAGGAGGCTGAGACAGGAGAATCACTTGAACCTAGGAGGTTGCAGTGAGCTGAGATCATACCACTATACTCCAGCCTGGGTGATAGAGCGACACTCTGTCTCAAAAAAAAGTAGTGAGCTGTGGAGTAATAGCCAAGCCTGTGATCCCAGGAACTTGAGAGGCTGAGGCAGGAAGATTGCTTGAGTGTGGAAGGTCGAGGCTCCAGCGAGCCATGTTTGCACCACTGCACTTCAGCTTGGGTGACAGAGCAAGACCCTGTCTCAAACAATATAGAGATTAAAAAAATCTATCTAGAGGCTGTAATTTAGAATGCTACAGTTTTATTTGGGTAGGTATATTAGGTGTATTTTCCAGTTTGTTGGTATAACTTTTTTTGGTCACCAATTTAATACTGCATTTCAATATATAAAAGATTGATTTTCTCTCAGTACTGCCATTTTTTGTCCTCTGAGAGCTACTGGAATTAAGTAATTTTCTCACTCTTAATAGACACCTTGCTAGTAGTACAATTTAAATAGGGAAACCTTTCTCACCTGCCAGGGCTGTCTCAGGTCACACCTGCCTCTGTGTCATTTTCACTCTCAAGTTTCCCAGTCTGGACTGCAAACAATATGATCCTTCCATACTTAGGTGAGTTTTTCGTAAGGATTTTATAGCATATGTTTTGGGATTTTTAAATTTCAAGGCATTTCAGGAATGTTTAAACCTCCTTTTGTTCTAGTGGCCAGGGATCCCTGAGAGCTGACTGTGCACACTCTCTGCCTCAGGTCTCCCTCCTGTTCTCTCCCTGGGTGGAAACGGTGTGGCCTTACCTGCAGACAGTGGATGAGTGGATCGTGCATGGGCACCTGTGGGACGACACCAGGGAGTTGATCATCCAGAGGTGAGCTGCAGCAGAGCACAAGGTCGCTGGGGGCTGGCATCACCAGTTTGCTGCCCATGAAAATCAAATCTTTCGTTAGTTTCAAAGGTACTAAGAAAGTACAGTCCACATCACATAACTTGTTGTCAGCATAGGCTAGTTCTGTTTCATTTATATGGAAGACGTCAGTAATACTAGCCTATTACTACTATCTTTGTCCAGGTTTTGTCAGTTCACAACTTTTAAGCAAATCATATTTTTGGATGATAGTGTATTTATGGCTAGCTAGTATACACTGCTTCCCATAAAATAAGTTTAGGTGATGCCAGATGGTTTCTGCTATTTCCAGTGTAAAATATCAGTAAAGAGATACAGAAATACTATAGAGTATGCCTCTAATTTATTTCTCAGAATTAGCTACTCATTTCTTTTACCTTACTATAATTTTTTTTACTGTTTTCTGAAGTAAAGGAATTCAACCAATACCTTAGTATAATGTTTAATAAAACAAAAATCTTAATCCATGTATGAAAATTTCCCTTCAGTTATTTGATTTTTCTGAACAGAATCATATAAACTGTAATRTAGAGCTATYTGTACTCTTTTAACCCAATTTTAAATGATGTGCTGTATTTAGATGTGTGGTTTCTATTGATAGCTATCCATTGAACACATCAGGAAGGGTAACTTTAAGTCCTTACTGTTTGGGAAGCATAGCAATATGTATGTGATGCTCACATAAGTGAACTCACCTCCCTTCAGCATAGTCTCTTGTCTGTCACTGTGTCCTGATTCATCAGTCTCAAATGAGAATTTCTGTGAAAAATGGGACTCTGACTGTTCTTGTAGGGTGATGATTGACCATCATTTTATTTTTAAAAGTAGTCCAGTTGAGAAACTTGGTAGGGAAATGGTAGTGAAGTCTGCAGATTAGTTTCACAGGAGACAGTAGATGGGAAAAACTTTTATTCTACTTCTAAAGAGGACCAAATTAGTCATATTTTAAATAATTCCAATTCAGAAAACTGTTTCTACTTACCTAAATTTTACCTATACGGTTGAAAGTATTTATTCACTTTTCTCTTCAAACTGAGATCAGATTAAAAATGCCCCGTTTGCCTAAAGATTGTTTCAGTTTACTAATAATTAATATTATTCTGTTTTATAATGCCTGGACAACACACTAGTGCAAGTATACTACTTTTAAGGAAGAAAAGTTAAAGTTTAAAATTATTTTGAATCTCTTTAGAAACAAAAATGCTCCAGTTAATCACAGACTTCTGGTATGCAACTTACACGTTATACAGCGTGTCAGACAAGACAGAAAGTGAAGAAAAAATGAATGATAATGCGAGTGTGAGTTCCGGCAGTGACCAGGGGCCCTCCAGCAGGCAGCACACCATGGCGTCCTTCCTCAAACCTGTCCTGGAGCAGATCATAATGGCTGACAAGTCCATGCGGCTGCTGAAGAACCTGCACTGTGCAGAGAACACCACCTGCCAGGCCGCAGCCAGAGGTACCTGTTCCATGTTCCTGTGTCTTCCTCGATGTTGGGACATCTGACCCTACTCCCTCTTGTCATCCTGATAACTGATTATTTTGTAGTTTGCAAGTCATCACACCCTCTTATTTCAGTGATAATTATCAGTCGTGATAGAATTAATAATCATGTTGCTCTTGATTTGTAAAAGGATTGTCTTATTGAAAACTTTTAGTACTGTGTTTAAAAAGACAGTGACAATAAGTTCCACATTCATTTTCCTCACTCCAGATTCCTTAGGACTGGAACTTTAAAAAATAATTCCCAGCCGTTTGTTTTCTTTTATTGTTTTTATAAACTGACATAATAATTGTACATATTCGTGGAGTACATAGTGGTTTTTGATACAGTTATAGTGATCAGATCAGGATAATTAGCATTTCCATCACCTCAAACATTTATTACTTCTTTATGTTGGGAACATTGAGTATCCTCCTCTTAGCTATGTGCAACTCTATATTATTAACTGTAGGTATCCCATAGTGATACAGAACAGTAGAACTTATTCCTTCCAGCTGGCTGTTTGTATCCTTTAACAAATATCTTCCTCCCTTCCCCCTGCAAAATCCAGCATCTAGTATCCTGTTCTTTTTACTAACATGAGGTAAACATTTTTTAGCTACCACATATGAGTGAAAACATGCAGTGTTTAACTTCCTGTTCTTGGCTTATTTCACTTCACATAATGTTCACCATTTCTGTCAGCGTTGCTGCAAACGACAGGATTCATTCTTTTTTATCTCTGAGTTTGTGTGTGTGTGTGTGTGTACCACAGATTCTTTACCCATTCATCTGTTGTTGGACACCTAGGTTGATTCCATATCTTGGCTGTGTGAATAGTGCTGCAGTAAACAGGGGGGTGCAGATATCTCTTTGATATCCTGATTCCTTTCCTTTGGGTAAATGCCCACCAGTGGGATTGCTAGATCAGATAGTAGTTCTATTTGTAGTTTTTTGAGGAACCTTCAAACTGTTCTCCATAGTGTCTCCAGTAGCTTATATTCCCATCAACATTGTGTCAGAGTTCTCTTTTCTCCACATCCTCACCAGCGTTTGTTGTTTTTTGCCTTGTGATAAATAGCCATCATGACTGGGCTGAAATGATACCTCATTGTGGTTTGACTTGCATTTTCCCTAGTAATTAGTGATGCTGAGCATTTTTTCATCTATTCATTGGCCATTTGTATGACTTCTTTGGAGAAATGTCTGTTTGGATCATTTGCCTTTTTTTTTTTTGAGACAGGATTTCAGCCCCATCATCCAGGCTGGAGTGCAGTGGTGTGATCTTGGCTCACTGCAAGCTCTGCCTCCCTGGCTTAAGTGATTCTCCTGCCTCAGCCTCCTGAGTAGCTGGGATTACAGACACTCGCCACCACGCCCAGCTAATTTTCTGTGTTTTTAGTAGAGACGAGGTTTCACCATGTTAGCCAGGCTAATCTGAACTCCTGACCTCAGGTGATCTGCCCATCTTGGCCTCCCAAAGTGCTGGGATTACAAGCATGAGCCACCGCGCCTGACCTCATTCATTGAATTCTTTCACTGTAAAAATTGCTTATTTGTTAAATACCTATTTTTGTTGAATTTCTCATTCAAAACATTCTTTTCCTGATTTTGTTGAATGTTTATTTGTACTCTATTGTGTATCACTGAGTTTCCTTAAGATTTTCATTCTGAATTATTTTTCTGGCATTTCCTGTATTTCCTTATTGTAGTCTCTTACTGGAGAGTTATTGTTTTCCTTGGGAGGTGTCATGTTTCTTTGTTTTTTCATGTTTGATGTATTCTACATTGATTTCTACACATCTGGTGGGAAAGTCACCTTTTCCAGTTTCATGCAGTACGTTTTGTAGGGAAAGAGTTATTAATATGAATGGGTCTTGGAGTGTCGGTTCAGTGGAATGCATTGGCCTTGGTTCTGGATGAATGCAGTAGTGCAGTCTCCATGTACTTTCTACAGTTGTAATCCACTTCAGTGATGTTTCCAAGTACCTCAGTGACCTACACCGAGGGAGTTTGTGGCAACAGTGGCACAACCGGCCAGACACGATGGCTCATGCCTGTAATCCCAGCACTTTGGGCTGCCAAGGCAGGTGGATCACTTGAGGCCAGGAGTTTGAGACCACCCTGGCCAATATAGCAAAACCCTGTCTCCACCAAAAATATAAAAGTTAGCTGGATGTGGTGGCACATGCCTGTAATCCCAGATACTTGGGAGGCTGAGGCACAAGAGTCACTGGAACCCAGAAGGCGGAGGTTGCAGTGACCCAAGATGATGCCACTATGCTCCAGCCTGGGCAGCAGAGCAAGACTGTCCCAAAACAAAAGAACAGTAGCCTGGCTTTGGTGGGGTGGGTGGTGGCAGTGCAGTGGTGGCGGGCCACCCAGGGGTAAGGCCCGTGGGAGGAGGGAGCGGCAGATGCCAGGGTGGGGTGGGGCAGGTCCATGGCCGGGAGGGAGGAGGAAGGGGCTGGGCCGGGAGAGCCCCCGCCCTGGGAGGAAGGAGAGGAGGCCAAGCGTTTCCTGGCACATTCCCTGCCCGCCTGACTGACTCACTCGGCCAAGAAAACTCCCGGGCCTCGCCCAGACTCTCAAGCTGCCGTGGACCCAGGTAAGGAACCCCGCATACCCGCGCCTGCCCTGCGGCCTCCGTGGGGTCCAGGTAGCCCTCGGAACCTGGGCCAGCCAGGGCAGTGGGGCCGGGACTGGGCCCCCGGGCAGCACAGCCTCCAGGATTGCCCTGGTCCCAGCATCCCCAGCTCCCGGCTGCAGGTTCCATGTCCCCCCACCCCTAAATCGCACCCCCCCCGGGCTCCAGGTTCCCCCACCCCAACTGTGCCCACCGGGCTCCAGTACCCTTCACCCCCTAAACCGCTCCCTCCGGGCCCTGCACCCCGGCCTGTCAGCCTCAGCTCCGAGCTCCCCTCCCCCACGCTTGTGGCTTAGCACCCGGATCCCACTCCTGGCACGTGGCACGGCTCCTGTGGGGAAGGGACACCTCCATATTTCACGGTTTTTTGTTGGAAAGTAAGGGGCAGGCAGATTGCTAGTGTTGCCCTAAGCTTGCACAGCGGGATTTGAACCTGTTTGTGTTTTGTGTCCCCTGAGGACCTGAGGGAGCCTGGTCTGCGGGACTGTTCTGTGCATTCTTGGAGAGAGGAGTTTTGGGCTTTGTTGAGGAGGCGCGATTGTTTTGGGAGCAGCGCTGTTTCACAGGAGTCTTCTGAATTGTGTATTTTCAGCCTGAAATGCATGAGCTTCGTTTGCACTACATTGTGACTAGAAGGGGGAAAGAATAATTGGGAAGTGGGGTTGAAGGAGCGTTTTTTTTGTTTTTGTTTTTTTTAAGCCGAGAGGGACATTGGGACAGTGCCCGCTCCGCTGTGAAGTCCATTCATGGAGCGGCTGCGGATGAAACCCAGCGCCCAATGCCGCACGGACCCCCTGAGGACTGAGGCTTGGAGCGTTTGTTTTCTGGCAGCAGAGGGCACTGTGGCCATGCTGTGAGCGGCGGAATTTCCTGGAGTCATCGGGTGGGCTCTGGGATGAGGCATGGCCAGAGCTGCCTATGCGGGTGCCCGTTGCTGTGCCTGACAACTTGGTGGCTGCAACAGAGCCCCAGCCAGGCCAGGACCTGCAGGGCCCCACATGTGCTTCCCTTTGCCTGCGCTGGCCAGTGCCTTCCATGTGAAGTCTAGACCCACAGGCACAGAGCCTGGAAGAACGAATCATGTTGTGGGTGGGCGCAGGCCGTGGCAGGTGTGCACTGGTAGGGTCCCTGCAATTGACACACCTTGGAGTCCTGCCTTAAGACAAGTGTGTGTGCCACACGCACAGAAATTGTATCCCCTAAGTTTGTGTGTGTGTTTAAATTTACTTTAAAATTTACATATAGTAAGATTCACTTTTTGGTGTGCAGTTAGTTCAGGAAGCTTTAACAGATGCGTGGACTGCAGTGACTACCACCGCAGTCAGGATACTCAGGAAGGCAGCCTCTCTCCTTCTCCCTGCTCCTGCAGCCACCTGTCTGTTCCTTAGTCCTGCTCTGCCTTTTCCAGAAAGTCACGTGTGGGCTTGGAGTCTGGCTTGCTTCAGTTAGCATAAGGAGTTGGAGATTCAGCCATGCTCTGGTTTGTTCCTAAAGTGTAAAGATACAAAGGTTTTAAAAGTGTGGCTCTCGGATACAGCCTTAGAGAGAGACTAAATTGATAAAGTGATGAGAAAAATTACAAAACTATAGTTCATTAAAAACATTAAATAGTATGTAACTGACGTGTATGCTGAAAGTGAAATTCCCTCAGTACTTTTAAGTAGTATAGAGTCTTTGCTGTGCATACGTAATTTTTTTATAACATAGTGAGAGCATATTGCACGTTATCATCATACATTTTTCACTTAATGATGTTTGGTTATTTAAACATCTTGGCAGTCTTTACATGTTGATATATACAGTGTGTACACATAGATTTCCCTTAGTCTTTTAAGTGGCTGTATAGATTTTTGGGTTTTTTTCTGAGGCAGAGTCTTGCTTTGTGGCCCAGACAAGAGTGCAGTGGTGCAAACTCAGCCCACTGCAACCTCTGCCTCCTGGTTCAAGCGATTCTCCCATGTCACTCTCCCAGGTAGCTGGGATTACAGGCATGTGCCTCCACACCTGGCTAATTTTTTGTATTTTTAGTATAGACGGAGTTTCACCATGGTGCTCAGGCTGGTCTTGAACTCCTGACCTCAAGTGATTCTCCTGCCTCAGCCACCCAAAGTGCTGGGATTACAGGCACAAGCCACTGTGCCCAGCCAGGTGACTATAGTATTCTGTAGTGTGGATGTTCCATAATTTGACCAGCCTCCTGTTAATTGGTGTTACTGTTATTTACTGTTTTACACCTCTACAATCAGTGCTTGTGTCTGGATCTTTGTGCACATACTCACATTTATCATGCTAAAGGTGACCTTGAGTTTAAATAATAGCTAACATTTCATGAGTACTTCTCATGCTCCAGGCATTGTTCTAAGCCAGGGTTACCTGTCAAGGTCCAGGTAGTGACTGCTGACAGTTGTACAGGCCGTGTGATTGCTGGGCGGTAGCACCTGTGCTGTGTGGACAGTATGTATGGGGAATGAGTCTGGCTGTGTCCCATTGAAACCTCTGTACAGAAAGAGGCAGTGGTCTGGAGTTTTTTGACCACTGTTCAAAGTCGTATACATCCTAATTATTCTCATAGTCCTTCAAGGGAGGTGCAGTTACTATCCCCGCTTTGTGGACGAGGAAACTGACACAGAGAAAGGAGGAGTCCAAGGTGACATGGTTGACCAGTGGCCAAGCCAGGCCTTGACCCATTCATCCGACTTGCAGCTTCACATTTAAAGATTAGAAAGAAGCTGCCAAATGTCTTTTCCCAAATGTTAGACTTGGTGGCCGGACCCTCAGGCACCTGCTGAACCAGTGGTGTCTAGTTCTTTGAAAGCCATGCGCTTGCTAGGCACCACTCCAGGCAGCTTATGGATGCTGGATAGGCCAGCACCCTCTCAGCACCCCTCATTGTGTGCCTGTCTATATTGCTGCTTTTGATAAATGTTTCCCGAGCACCAGCCTACAGAGAAGTCAGCTGAGCCAGTGCCTGGGCCCACCCATCTGGCAGACAGGAGGAAAGACAGACTTTTCCAGC
>NW_016108336.1:24813-42977 GCF_001604975.1 Cebus imitator
TGGACAACAGAGCAAGACTCTGTCTCGAAAAAAAAAAATACTGCGTAAGAGACAGTGTTTATTCTATTTTTTCTAAGAGTTTATCTTTGTGAAACATATTTTTTAGTGTGAAGTTTTCACTAACATGTCCTAGCTGTTTTCATTGTTTTCCCTGTGAAAATTTAGCCAACTTTTTGGTTATCCCTAGGTGTCTTTTGTTGGTGGCAGCAGTAATGAAATAGCTTTCTTGAATTTTTACTATGAAGGAATGTTGAATTTTATGTTTTTCAGCATCTACTGAAATGATTATGTGGTTTTTTTCTAGATTCGCTGAATGTGATGTAGCACATTTATGTATTTGTGTTTATTGAATCATCCTCATATTGCTCAGATGAATCCCACTTCGTCGTGGAAGATGATGCTTTTGTCGTCTTGTTAAATGCAGCTTTCATATATTTTGTTGAGGATTTTTTTTTATCTGTGTTCATCAGGGATATTTGCCTTTTTCTTTTTTGTGTTATGTTTTGGTCTAGTTTTTGTACCAGGGTAGTGTTGGCCTCATAGAAGAAGTCTAGACGTATTCTTTCCTCTTCATTTTTGGGCAAATATTTAGAGTAAAATTGGTATGAGCTCTTTTAAAAATGTTTCATTGAATTCATCAGTAAAACCATAATTCTTGTGTTTTTCTTTGACAGGAGACTTTTTATTACTACTTTAATTGCATTTCCGATAATTGGTCTGTTCAGGTTTTTTATCTGTCTATCATTCTATCCACACCAGCCCAGGGATGCAGGGGAGGCCCCAGTGAGTGGCCACACTAGCTGCTGTCTTTCTCTCTGGCCGCTGACACATCTGGTTCATTTCAGCATCCCCAGGTGTTCTAAGTGGGGCAAAGTGTAGCCCGCACTGGCCTGGGAATGCACAAACACGGTCCCTGGGTGAGCCCAGAGCTGGGGCTGTAGCTAGAAGGTCAGGGCAAGAAAGGCCCCTGGCCTCTTGCTTCCTGCTCCCAGTCATGAGGTTTCAGGAGTGGGGCCAGAGTGGGCTGACTCAATGCTGTGTAATGACAGGACAGAGATGGCAGCAGCCTTTCACACTTCACATGAAAATGTGGCATGAGAAGAACCACTGATCGATCCAGTCTTGGCCAGAAAGTCATTGCCATTGGCGAAAGAGCCAATGTCTGAGTACCTGTAGCTATGTATGAATAAACTATATACATAGATACATGTAATGCTTCTTCAGCGTCTAAATATTTACCATCTAATGCATCAGAAGAAATGTTTGCCTTTCCCCTTGCTAACTGATAATGGCTGTGCATGACCCTATAAAAATTTAACCACTTTTGATAACAACAAACAATAATATTAGCTGCCATTTACTGAGGCTCAGAAACATTAAGTAACTTGCCTAAGGCCACACAGCTAGTAAGTGGCAGAGCGGGATCTTACAGTGACAGTTAGGAGGGGAGAGGAGAATAAGTGATGGACTTGATTCCGGCCGTGCAGATGCAGGTGGCCCCCTGGACTTCAGCTTCTCCAGGGCCAGGCTTCACTCCAGAACTGCCAGGCAGCTCTGTGACCCCGTCTGTCCTCATGAGTTTGCTCTGGGATGGCTGCCAAAGCTACTTTTTAATTACAATCCATGTGAGAACACTGTGGCCAGAAACTTCTATCTTCCTGGCATTTTCCTTCCTGTGGGGCCTCCCAACCTCAGCATTTCCTCTTTAACATGGCTAACTCCCCTCTTGTTTCCTCCTAGATTTAACCTTTTGGGTTCAGAGGGGAGACTGCTGTTGCTAAGCCCTGCTGAGCATCGTTTCTGGTGTGGCAGAGTTGACAAGCCTCCTGCTTCTTGATTGCTCCTGACTCAACTCTGCAGAGCAGACACACCTCACTTGTTGGACATCACTGAAGAATGTTCTCGTAAGTAAATTTTTCAGGAATCAAAACTTACTGCACAGAACACTCAACTTTAGAAACCTGGAACTATTTTGCCCATTAATCTTTTTTGTTTTTGGGATGGAGTCTTGCTCTTGTCACCAAGGCTGGAGTCCAGTGGCCCAATCTGGGCTCACTGCACCCTCTGCCTCCTGGGTTCAAACAATTCTCTTGTGCTAGCCTCCTGAGTAGCTAGGATTACAGGTGCCTGCCACCACACCCAGCTATGTTTTATATTTTCAGTATAGACAGACTTTCACTGTGTTGGTCAGGCTGGTCTTGAATTCCTGACCTCAGGTGATCCGCCTGCCTTGGCCTCCTAAAGTGTTGGGTCTGTGCTATGGTCAAGTCCAAGACAGCGCCCAGCCAAGTCTAGAGTGATGGCCAGGGTAGGGTCAAACCCAGGGTAGGGCCAAGGCAAGGGCTGGGCCAGCATGATACCAAGACCAAGACAAGGACAGGGAATGGTCAGAGTAGGGACAGGACAAGGGCAAGGATAGTGCAGATTCATGGCATGGCCAGGGTCCAGGGACAGGATCAGGGCCATAGCATCACCAGCAACTGGGCTGTGGCTAGGACAGTGACAGTGCCAGAGTCAGGGCCAGATCAGTGCAAGGCCAGGGTACTGCCAGGCATTTCAGGGTCACACAGGATCAGGACCAGGGAAGAACCAGAGTAAGGCGTCAAGCAGGGCAGGTCCCAGACCAGGATCTAGGTTAGTGCCAGGGCTGGACCATAACAGAGGGGGAAGGCCAAGGAAGGGCCTGAATAGAGTAAGGATCAGGACTAGGACCAGGGTGGGGGCAGGGCCAGGGCTGTGACAAGGTAGGGTCATGACAGGGCATGGCCAGAGCTGGTTCATAGAGAAGGCAGGGCCAATGCTAAGATAGGGCCAGGGCTGAGACAGGGTCAGTGAATATCGAGGGTAGGCCCAGGGCCAGGGCACAGCCAAGGCAGGGTAAGTCAGGGCATTGGTATGACTGGGATGTTGCAGTGTCATTTCAATGCCAAGACAGGGCAGAACAGGGAAAGACAATGGTTGGGCCAGGGCAGAGACAAGCCAAAGCTGGGCCAGGTCGAATCAGGGCCAAAATATCTCCAAGTCCAGTTCAGGACTGTGGCAGGTCCAGGGTTATTGCAGAACAAAGTGTAGGACCAGGGCCAGGTCTGTGCTAGGGCCAGGTCCAGCACAGGGCCTAGTCAAAGCTAGGTTAAGGGCCAAGGTAGGGCCACGTCAGGGTGTAAGCCAGAGTAGGCCAAGAGCAGGGCCAGGGCAAGGTGAAGACACAGCCAGGGCACGGCAAGGAATGGTGGTTCAAGACAAGGGCTATACCAGAATAGGGCAGGACCAGGGCCATGACCAAGTCAGGGCAGGTCCTTGGCAGGGCAAGGGACCAGGGAAGGGTCAGGGTCATGCCTGGCAGGCCATACAGAGAGTAGAGAAAAGGCCAAGGAAGGGTTAGGACAGGTCCAGGGAGGGAACAGGGCCAGGGCACAGCAAGGGTAGGATAGGCCAGGGCAATGACACTACTGGGCCATGACAGGGCCAGGTCAGTCCTGCGAGAGAGCAAAACAGGCAAGGTCATGCTAGAGACAGGGCAGAGAAGGGCCAAGGCAAGGATGGGACAAATCAGGCCCACAACATGTCCAAGTACAGGTCACGGCTAGAACATGACCAGGACCATGAGCATTGGCAAATCTGGGGGACCAAGGTCAGGACAAAAGGCAGGGTCATAGTGAAGGCATGGCCAGCCCAGGTCCAGGGAAGGGGTAGGGCATGCTAGGGCTAGTGTCGTACAGGGACAAGGAAAGGGTAGGGCAGATGGGGTCAGGGCAAGGCCAGGACCATGACAGAGCAGGGACAGGGAAGAGCAAGGGCAAGGCCACCGAAGGGCCAGAGAAAAGCAAGCCAGGGAGCGTCAAAGCCAATAACGGTCAGTTCAGAATCTAAGTTAGGGGATGACAAAGGTAGGGCAGGGACAGAGCAAGACCAGGATAGGGAGTGACATAGCAAGGCAGGGCAGGGTCAGGGCAAGGGGAGGGACAAGATAGGACTGAAGTAGCACAGGAACAAGGCAGCGCTAGTGCCAGGGCAGAACCAGAGAATGACAGGGCCAGGGCAGGGTCAATTCAATGGCATGGGCAGTGTCAGCACCATGCTATGGGCAGGGCAGGTAAATGCAGAGCAAAGGAGGAGCCAGGGTCAAAGCAGACACAGGGTGGGTCCAGTGCCAAGGCACAGCAACTGCAGGGCAAGTACGTTGCCGGAGCCAGTTTAGGGCCAGATCAAGGTTGGGTCAGGGACAGGGCCAGAGCAGGGCTGGGCCAGTCAGGGCCCAGGGCAAGGGCAGAGCCAGGGAAGAACCAGGACCAGGAGAAACCAAAGGTAGGGACAGGGTAGGGCAGGGCTAGGGCAGAATAGGACTAAGGTAGCATAGGGCCTGGCCAAGAGCAGGGTAGGGCCATAGCATGGGAAGGACTAGGATCAGGGCAAGGGCAAACACTGGGCCAGGGTATGGTGTGGCCAGTACAGGGTTAGGATAGAGGATGACAGGAGGATGGCTGGAGCAGTGGGTAGGATCAGGACCATGGCCAAGTGAGGGCCATGACAGAACCAGGGCCGGGTGAGGACCCTCGTATTGGCAATGCAGGGCAAGGAAAATGGCAGTGCCCAGTCAGGACTGTGCCAGGGCTGGACCAGAACTGGGGCAGGGCCAGAGCCAGGGCAGGAAGAGGGCTGGGTCATGGCCAGGAAAATGTCAGGGGCAGGGAAACAGCCAGGGACATGACAGAACGAAGGTGAGGGCCAGGACTGAGCAGAAACAGGGCAGGACCAGAGCCAGACAGGAACATGGCAGGGCCAGGGCTTGGGACAGAGCAGATTCAGGACCAGCACAAGGCAGGGCAGGGCTAGGGTAGCGAAGAGCAAAGGCAGGATAGGGCCAGTGTAGAGCAAGGATGCAGCAGGAGGATGGCAGAGTAGGGGCACAGAAGGCCATGCTGAGGACATGGACCCAGCAGCACAACAAGGCAGAGCCAGAAAGGGGCCAGGACAAGGGCAAGGCCACTAAAGGGCCAAGGAAAAGGCAGGGCCACGGAGGAGCCAAGGCAAGGACAGGGCCATGTGAGAACCAGAGTCAGAGCCAGGGAAAGGCAAAGGGAAGGGAGGCCAAGGTAGGTCCAGGGCAAGGTCAAAGCTAAGGCAGGACTAGGATAGCACAGGGTTAAGGCAGGGCCAGTGAAGGGCAAAGCCACGACATCGCCAGGGCAGAACCATGGCATAGTCAGGTCCATGGCTGGAACAGGGCAGTGTCACTGCCATGCTATAGTCAGGGCATGTCCAAGGACAAGGCAGGACCAAGGTAGACCAGGGCCAAGGCAGGCATAAGGTGGATGCAGTGACAAGGCATGGCTGCAACAAGGACAGGACCACTCCAAGTCCAGGGAAGGTCCAGAGCAAGGAGAGAGCCAGGGCAGAACCAGGAAAAGACAAAGGCAGGTCCAAGACAGCATATGGTAAGTGTAGGACCAGAGCAAAGCAGTACTGAGGTAGCACAGGGCCTGGCCAGAAGAAGGGGAGGGCCATTGCAGGGGAAGAATAGGAGTAGGGCCGGGAAAACACTGGGCTCAGGACATGGCAGGGCCAGGGCAGAGGAGGGCAGTGCAGGGCCAGGACTGTATCATGGACAGAGTAGGCCTGGGGTTGTCATCCCAGGGCAGGGCCAGGACTATATCATGGACAGAGTAGGCCTGGGGTCGTCATCCCAGGGCAGGGCCAGGACAAGTCTGATAAGAAGGCAGGGCCAGGGCCAAGACAGAGCCAGGGAAGAGCAGGACCATTGCAGGGTGAATGCAAGGTCAGAGTTTGCAGGGGCAGGGCCATGGCAGATCAGGGCCAGGAATATCATAGGACCAGGGCCAGCTCAGGGCAAGGCAGGGCAGTATCAGAACCAGGCCATAGGGCAGGGCCAGTCCCAAGGCAGACCAGGTAGTACCAGGGCTGAATGACAGCTCTGAGTGCAAGGGCTGAGGAAGGATCAGAGAAGGTCCAGAGCTGAGTCAGGGTCAGATCCAAGACAGGACCAGGGAAGGGTCAGGATCAGGACAGGTCCAGGGCACAACCAGGGCAGGGATAGACAGGGAAATGGGAGGACCAGGCCATGGCAGGGCCAAGTCACCACCGGGACAGGGCAGGACAAGACGAGGGTCGCACAGGCTAAAGTCAGGGCAAGTCCATTGCACGGCCAGGGTCCAGACCAGAACCAGAGAAGTGCTGGAGCAGGGCCAGCACTGGGACCAGGACCAGGAAAGGGCAATGTCATGGACAAGGCAAAGAAAGATCCTCAGGGCCAGAGCCAGGGCCATGGCAGGACCAGCAACAGGGCTAGGGCCAGAGAGTGATAGGGCCAGAATCAGGGCAAGGGCCAGAACAGCGTGTACTGGGTTAGGGCCCAGGAAAGTCAGGGCCAGGGCCAGGCCAGTGTCATGATAAGGCCTTAAGCAGCTCAGGACCAGGGCAGGGTTAGTGCCATGGCCAGGTCTAGGACAAGACCGGGGCAGGACCATGACAGAGCCAGGACCATGGCAGGACCAGGGTTAGGAGCAGGGCCCAGTGGTCAAGGTCAGGGCTGGGAGCCAGATCTGTGCTAGGGTCAGGGTGAGGGCTAAGGTAGGGTAGGGCCAGGTCAAAGGGGCAAGACCAGGATCAGCATGAGGTCAGGACCAGGGTAGAACTAGGATTGTGCAGAGTTAGACCAAGGCCAGAAGCAATGCATGGTCAGGGTCCAAGACATTGTGGCCAAGTCTAGGCCAGGGTCAGGGCCAGTGCAGATGCAGAGCCAAGGAGAAGGCAGGAACATGGATGGTCCAGAGGAGGGCAAGATCAAGGCAGAACCAGAACTAGCACAAAGCAAAAGCAGGGACAGGGTAGTGCAAGACCAGGTTAGGACCACATCCAAAACGGGACAGGGCTAGGATAGTACAAGGCATAGCAAAAAGCAGGGCAGGTGTCATAGCTGGGGTACGACTAGGAACAGGGCCAGCATATTTTGGGGCCATTACAGGCCCATGACAGAGGATGACAGTGCAAGGCCAGGGCAAGGAAGAAGGCAGGGCCACGGCCAAGGCTGTGCCAAGGCAGAGAGTTCCAGTGCAGGGTCATTTCAGGGTGAGGGCAAGACCAGGGAATGAAAGGGCAGGGAAGGTCCAGGAGAGGCCCATGGTCTAGGGTCAGGCAGGGTAAGGGTCAGGGCCTGGAAAAGGGAAGGGCTAGGGCCAAGGATATGATGGGACCAGATCAGGGCAGGGCAACAGTCAAGGCAGGGTCCGGGAAGGTCCAGAAAGGGTCTAAAGAGGGGCAGGGCCAGAGCACAAACCATGCAGGGTAAGATTGGGCAGTGGCATGACTGGTTCATGGCAGGAAGAAGTATAGCATACCAGAGGCCAAGGAAAGGCTATGGCAGGAAAGGGCCAGGGAAACATCACGGCCATGGCAGTGCCAGGGCCAGAAGCAAGGCAAAGCCAGAGCCAGGGCAGGTCCAGGGCCAAGACGGTCAGGAACATGGCGAGACAAGTGGCAGAGTGAGGGCCGTGGGCAAGTCAGGGCCAGGGTACTGGGTAATGTGCCCAGTCCTGGGGTCGGGCTGGAGCATGGACAGGACCTGAGCTGGGTCATGGCCAGGGAGAAACAGGAGGCAGGGTCACAGCCAGTGTCATAACAGGACCAAGACCAGGACCAGGAAAAAGAAGCAGGGAAAAACGAGGGCCAGGGCAGGGACAGTGGAGGGCCAGGACTTGGCACAGGTCAAGGTCAGGACCAGCATAAAACCAGGGCAGGGAAGGGCTAGGTTAGCTCAGAGCCAAGACAGGGTAGGGCCAGTGCCAGAGCAGGACCAGGAAAGGGCCAGGCTATGGCATGACAGGCACATGGAAGCCCAGAGTTGTTATATGGACAGAGCAGGGACCACAAAAACACGGTGCCAGAAAGGGGCCAGGACAAGGGCAAGGCCAGAGAAGGGTCAGGGGCCAAGGCAAGAGGAGGGCTAGGTCAGAACCAGAACCATCACAGGCTAAAGGCAGGGCTAGAGCCAGGCAAGACCAGGGTAAGGGCACAGCAAGGTCAGTGCCAAGATTGGACTGGGATACATAGGGCTAAGGCAGGCCAGGGAAGGGTAGGACCAGGGTATTGCCAGGGCAGAACCAGGGCAGGGCAGGATCAAATTCATGTAATGGACAGGGCATGATCAACACCATGTCATAGCCAGGGCAGGTCCAAGGCCAATGCTGGGCCAAGAGGGGCCAGGGCCAAACAAGCATAGGATGGGTCCTGTGCCAAGGTACAGCCAGTGGGGGTCAGGGCATTGCCAGGGCCACCGTCAGCCAGGCGAAGGCTGCGTCGGGGTAGAGCCAGACAAAAGGCAGTGCCAGGAAGGTTCCAGGGTAAGGGCAGGCCCAGGACAGCTAGGACTGGGCAGGGTAAAGGCACAACCAGTGAAGGGTAAGACTAGGCAATGGCATACATGGGCCATGGCAGGGCTGGGAAAGGGCAGTATAATAAGCATGGCCTTGATGGACCAGGGCAGAGACAGTTCAAGGCATGGCCAGAAGAAATCAGGCTCAGGACATGTCCACGTCCAGGTCAGGACAAGAACATGACCAGGACAGTGACCACTGGCAGGCCTGGTGCCATGACCAGAGTCAGCAGGAGCGGCAGGGCCAGAATCAAACGATGGCGAGCACAGGTCCAGGGAAGGGACAGGGTAGCACATGGCAAAGACAGGGCTGTGTAGGGCCAGGGGAGTGGATAGTGTAGTGCCCAGTCAGGGCTGGACCAGGGAAGGACTGGGATTGGGTCATGGCTAGGGACAAACCCAGGGCAGGTCAGAGCCAGGGACTTGACAGGACCAAGATCAGGAACAGGAGAGGGCCAGAAGAGGGCCAGAAACAGCAAAATGTCGACTAGGGCAGGTACATGGCAGGGCCAGAAAGGGGCCAGGAAAAGGTCATTTCCCAACTGTGGATGTCACATCTGCCTTCGGTGATTCAGTTTCCTCGCTAGTATCTAGAGGCCCTGCATGCTCTCACATGCTGAGTGGCAGGCAGGCATCTGGCTGCAGAGGAAGGCAGACTTGGACTTGGACCAAGCCGCAGAGGGCAGTGAGTGAATTTCAGGCCTCCAAAGGAGCTGTGGGCTGGGGATTTCTGGGGGCTAGGGGTGTTAGAAGGTACCAGGCTTAAGTGGAGGGGACCTGGTGAGGGTCCTGCAGTTGCAGAGAGATGGGGGGGCTGGGTCCCCTAACTTGTACCAGAAGGATCTCCAGCTCTGCCGGCAAGGGGCTGAGACAACCCACGCTCTGGAGGCTGAGCACCATTGGTAGCTGTGCACTGCCCAGCCAGGCCACACCCCTGCCTGCAGCAGCAGTGAGTGACATTAGGGAGACTCAGCTGGGTGACGTGACTCATGCCTATAATCTGAACACTTTGGGAGGCCAAGTTGGGTGGATCACTTGAGGTCAGGAATTCAAGACCAGCCTGGGCAACATTCTGAAACCCTGTCTCTACTAAAAATGCAAAAATTAGCAAGGTGTGGTGAGGCATGCGTGTAATCCGAGATACTCCGGAGGCTGAGGCAGGAGAATTGCTTGAACCCAGGAGGCAGAAGTTGCAGTGAGCCAAGATAGCGCCACTACACTCCAGCCTGGGCAACAGAGCACAACTCTGTCTCAAAAAATAAAAGAGGGAGGGAGGAACGGAGGGAGGAACAAAAAGAGGCAGCACCTTGCAGCAGCTGAGACCCAACTTCCAACTCTGACTTGGGCAGTCACCAGCCTGTGGCCCTGGGCAAAGCCCTTCCCTCCCCAGCCTCAGTTTCCTCATGTATAAATTTGGAACATAAGCCCCAAGTGTGATGGTCACAGCAGGAAATGTTGGGAATCATGATTTGGGTAGGGGTAGGGGAGGACATGCTTCTCTGGGTCACTCCTGGGATGTGGCCCTGGGTCCAGCTTTGGGAAAAAGAATAAATAAAACTCGGAGCATCAGTGTTTTGGGGGTGGGGATTGAATCAGTGAGGTCTAAAGCAGGGGGAGGGGTGTCCTCATGACACTCAACCCAAGGTGCCCAGCACTGGCCTTTGGAAGGCAGCTCCATGGCATGGGGTTACAGTGACAACTAGTGCAGCAACCCTCCCCTTCCAGTCTCATGTTGGGGGGAGCTCAGAAATGGGGACTTCTAGCCAGGCATGGTAGCTCAGGCCTGTAATTCCAGCACTTTGGGAGACGGAGGCAGGCAGATAACACTTGAGTTCGAGACCAGCCTGGCGAACATGGTGAAACCCATCTCTACTAAAAATACAGAAATTAGCTGGGCACAGTGTCTCATGCCTGTAATCCCAGCATTTTGGAAGGCCAAGGCAGGTGGATCATTTGAGGTCAGGAGTTCAAAACCAACTTGGCCAACAGGGTGAAAACCTTTCTCCACTAAAAATACAAAAATTAGTTGGGTGGTGGCAGATGCTTGTATTCCCAGCTACTCGAGGCTGTGGCAGGAGAATCGCTTGAGCCCAGGAGGGGAAGATTGAAGTGAGCTGAGATTGCCCCACTGCACTGCACTCCAGCCTGGTGATGGAGTGAGACTCTGTCTCAAAAAAAAAACACAAAACTGGAACTTCTCTTGCTCCACTTCTCTCTTTTCTCTGCCTGCCTGGGAGACTGATCAAACTTTCCAGGTCTGATGGGGAGACGTTTGCCTTCTCCTTTTGTGGGGCCCTGGGGTGAAGAACAGAAGCGGAGGCTGGAGAGTAGGCAACACCACGCACCCCTGGCTGCAAGAGACCCACCAACCAAGTCTTGCCTGTGATGCCTCCCACTCACCACCAGGTGTCACCCTCGGCCCTCTCACCATGGCTTGTCCATTCCACCCTCTGGTCCAGGCTGGGCTTTAGGGCTGCAGAGGGAGACACAGAAGGCCAGGTTTGCATGCGGGAGCAAGAATGGGGACCCAGGTGTCTCAGTGCTGGCTCCACAGCTCCCTGTCCCCATGGCCTCCTAGACTTGGTTCAGGCCTCTCTGTGAGTATCTGCGTGTGTCCATACTTCCATCTCTGGGAAAGAGGCCAGCCAGGATGTGGACATTCCTCCCAGGGGTTGCGCCTGGCCAGGACTGTCTGGACTCCCTCCTCCCATGCAGTGCTGCCTCCCCTTCCCACAGGCTGGGCTCCCTCCACAGAGGGACTCCCTCCCTGCCCCTGGCTTGCCTTCCCTGTCCTAAACACTCCCCATCCCATCCCCCTGTCTGACCTCAGCTGGACACTCAAGCCTGGTCCCACTCTCACTCCCCAAGAGAGACTGGGAAGTGTCTGAGACCGAAGGTGGGGTCCATTATAAATTCAGGAGAAACAGGGTATAGGACGAATAACCAGGATGCTTAGTTCTAGAAGCTTCTTTGGAAACTTGGGCAAGGCTGTGGGCCCTTTCTCTGGAGCTACCAGCAGAGGGAAGGACCTGCTGCCTCCAGAGCAGCTCCAGCCCTGTCTAAAACTCTCTTGCAGCCACCCTCTCCTGCTGCTACAGCTGCCCCTTCTGGCTGGCTCCACACACAGCCATGCCTCAGTTTCTCAGCAGCCCAGAGCCTGGAGTTCACCAGGAGCTCCTTCATGGCCCTGCACTAAGTCCACACCTTGGGCTCGCTCCGTCCTTTTCAGCATACTCTGGGCTCTGTCCCCAGCCCCCAGCTTGGGCCTCCGATCCTGCCTCCGACCCCACACCCTCAGGCCTTTCCAAGTGACCACACACATGCACACACAGATATGCATATACACATAAACAGACACGTGTACATGCATACATGTACACACATACATGTGTACACATGTACACATATACACACACATACAAACATGCAGGTGTTACACAGACACACATATACACATACACTACAGACCCATGTACACAGGTACACACACACAAATATACACATACCAACACTACAGACGTGTAAAGATGCAAATACACAGAAACACTGACACATAAACACTGACACAAACACACAACCATATACACATACAAACATTACAGACATATGTACACACAACTACACAAACACTACAGACAGGCCGTTGCCATCTCAAAAAAAAATATCAGTGGGGTATGTTAGTGCATGCCTATAGTTCCAGCTACTTGGGAGGCTGGATTGCTTGAGCCAGGGAGGTCGAGGCTGCAGTGAGCTGTGTTTACATCACTGCCCTAGTCTGGGTGACAGAGGGAGATCCTGTCTTGAAAGAAAAGAGAGAAGGGAGAAGAAAGAAGGAAAGGAAGGAAGAGGAAAGACAAGAAAAGGGAAGGAATGAATGCAAAACCTATTCATGCTCTGTGATATGGGGATGCAGAAGTGGATTGTATCTGGGCCGTGCTCTCCAGGTGGGAACATGGCCAATTGGAAAGATCAGGGCAGTAAAACCCAGAGACTGTGGGAACCAGTGTCTGCCAGAGGTTGAGGCTGTAGTGATCGCACTGCTGCACTTCAGCCTGGGTGACAGAGCAAGACCCTGTCATTTCAGGAGTTGGAGACCAGCCTGCCCAACATAGGAAAACCCTATCTCTACTAAAGGTACAAAAAATTAGCCAGGCATGTTGGCAGGCCCCTCTGTAAGTCCAGCTATTTGGGAGGCTGAGGCAGAACAATTACTTGAACCTGGGAGGCAGAGGTTGCAATGAGCCGAGATCGTGCCACTGCACTCCGGTGTGGGTGACAAGAGTGAAGCTCCGTCTCAAAAAAAAAAAAAAATGGAAGATTAATCATTGCTGAAGCTGGTGGGCACAGGACATGGGAACTGCCTGGCTGATGTGGGTTTGGAAACTTTTTCTTTTTTTGAGATAGAGTCTCACTCTTGTCACCCAGGCTGAAGTACAATGGTGTGATCTTGGCTCAGTGCAACCTCTACCTCCCCAGTTCAAGTGATTCCCCTGCCTCAGCCTCCTACGTAGCTGGCCCCCACCACCACACCAGCTAATTTTTGTATTTTTAGCAAAGACGGGGTTTTGACATGTTGGCCAGGCTGGGCTCGATCTCTTCAGGTAGTCCACCTGCCTCGGCCTCCAAAACTGCTATGATGACAGGCATGAGCCACCACCACACCCAACCAGTTTGGAAGTTTTCACAAACCCACATTTAAATAGCAAACGGACAGGGGACAAAGGAAGAGCTCCAAAACTCACGTCGAGTGAGGTTGAAGAAAACAGGAGGGGCATCAGCACCTCTCTCAGAAGCCCAAATGTCTTCCTCTGGGGAGTAGGGACAACCCCGGGATGCAGGTAGCTAGGAGCATACCAACAACATCCATGAACCAGGGATGCAACTGCAGATGAAGACCTGGTGAGCCAAACAGACCTGTTCCTGCTCTTGGTGGCCACCCAGCTCCGAGGCTGCCTGCTGCACTAGCAGCTCCTGCAGCTGCTGCTGCTCCTGGTGAGCGGCCTCTCACTCCCAGCCAGCTGGCCCCACAGCAGGGCCACCTCCACCTTCATCTGCAGAGAGAATGCAAGGGCTGGGGGCTCAGGCTCGTGGGTCCAAGGAAGAGGCCCAAGGCCTGAACTACTCGATTCGAAGCGGGGGGATGAAGCCCCGGGACCTCAACTTGGAGGGAGGCTCCAAGCGGGGGGCCTAGAATCTGATCCCACTGGAGGAAAGGGCTGGGAGTCTGGCCTCGTGGGTTCCCTTGAGTTGGGGCCAGACTTCCAAGGAGTCCACAGCTTCACCTCAATCCTCAGCTCCTTCCTCTGGCGCTGTAGCTCCTTCACTTGCTGCTCCATCAGGGCCACGCGAGTCAGTACCTCCAGCTGCTGTCCTCGCAAGCACTGCACCGCCCCTCGCACCTCTTCCCCCAAAGAGGTGGATGCGGGGGGGTGGGGGTTAGGGGGTGGATATGACGACCTTCGCTATTGGAGGCATAGCTTTGGGATGGAGTTGAGGGGGCGGGGTTAAGTGGAGATGCCTCACCCCTTGCAGTCACACAGGTCTGGTCCCCACCCACATCCCCCTCAGCAGGTCTCAGTCCACCTAACACAAACACCATGCCCATAATCTGTCGCAGACTCTTTTGTCCTGAGATAGGGTCTCACTGGATGGAGTGCAGTGGTGTGATTACAGCTTACTGCAGCATCGACCTCCCGGGCTGAAGCGATCCTCCTGAGTAGCTGTGACTGCAGATGCTCACCACTATGCCAAGCTCTTTATTTATTGGACTTTTTGATTTATTTTAGTAGAGGGGGTCATGCTATGTTGCCCAGGATAGTCTCAAACTCCTGGACTCAGGCAGCTCTCCCACCTCTGCTTCCCAAAGTGCTGGCATTACAGGCATGAGTCCCAGTGCCCAGCCTCAGCTGGGACTCACACCTGTAATCCCAGCACTTTGGGATTACACTCAGTCTCTTGTATTTGAGGTCAGAATATGAGCGGGTACAAGTCTAGTGACCACCCGGCCACACTGACCAGAGTCTTGCAGTACTGTATGGCAGGTGGGGGGATAGAAAGCAAACTTATGAAAGGTGTTTCTTCTTCTCTATCCAGGTCCTATTCTCTTAGCCTCACTTTCTCATAGTGCCTGGATCTGTCTCTTTTTCTTTCTCCACCCCACCCCATCTCAGGGACTCAGTATCTGTCCACTGACTGAATCACTAGATCTTTCTCCCTCAGAGTATCTCTCTCTGTCGTTTGTCTCTGTTCCTCTGAGCATCTCTCCCATTTATTTCTGGGTTTCCCTCTGACTCAATTCCCCTCTCTGACTCCGGTCTGTTTCTCTCTTTTTTGGGCCTTTGTCTCTGAGGCTCCATGTCTCTGGGCCTCTATCTGGTTTCTTGATCTCTCTGCATCTCTTACTTGTTTGGGTCTTTCTGTTCAGTAGTCTCTCCTATCTCTGGGTCCCTCTGTCTGCCTGGTCTCTGCCTCTCATTTTTGGAGATAGCTTTTGCTCTGTCCCAGGCTGTGGTGCAGTGGCGCAATCACAGCACACAATCACAATACGCAGCCTCCAACTCCTGGGCTCAAGCAGTCTTCTACCTCAGCCTCCCAAGTACGTGAGATTACAGACACGCAGCACTGCGCCTGGATAATTTTTGTATTTTTTGTAGAGAGGGGATTTGCTGTTTGCCAAGACTCATCTCAAACTCGGGCTCAAGCGATCCTCCCCTCTGCCTCCCCAAGTGCTGGGGTTATGAGCCTTAGCTACCTATCTGGGTCTTCTATACCCGTTTCTGTCGCCCATTTGGGTCCATCTCCATTCTTAGGGCCTCCCCGTGGCTCTATCTGGTTTCTGTCTCTGGATCTCTGGCTCCATGTCCTGGTGTCTGTCTCTCAGTAGTTTCTGCTGTCGCTCAGTCTTCCCCTATCTCTGGCTGTCTTTCCTGTTTCCTTCTACCTGTCAACCTGACAGGCCACCTGTTTGTTTGGGTCCCCATCGGTCCAGGCCCCCGGTGTGGTTGCCCTTGGGCCCCTCACTGCGTCGCGGCTGCTCTCACTGCTGCTGCCTTCCCCACTCCATCGTCTTCCACCTGCCACTCAGCTCCTCCACGGCTCAAAGGCTCTGCCAGGATGTCAGGCGCCTCCTGTTCCCAGGACTCCTCAGGATGGCCCTGGTGCTGGACCTCCATATCGCATTCTAGGACTGGTGGTGGCAGGGTCCCCTCCTTGGGGCTGCTCCGCATACCCACGACCACCCAGGCTCCTGAGAGGTTGGTGGGGTGGGGGAGCCCCAAGCGCCTCACACCTCTGCTGCGGGGCACTGTGCCTCCCCCAGGAGGCCAAAGGATGGAACTGAGCACTGCGGAGGCACATCCTGAAGCTTCCAGAGGTGGGGCTTGATGGCTCCAAGGTGACATGCCCCCAGAGGTGAAACCAGAATTTGAGTCCAGGATCCTATCCTACCCGCTACTGGTCCCTTCGACCCTGCTTCCCCTCCCTCCTCTCCAGGTGTCAGGCCTTGTACCCTCCCAGTAGCCCCTCACAATCTCTTGGACTCGCTTAGGGTGACCCATCTTCTCCCTCCCGAACTCAGCAGTTTGGCTCCTGCCCTGTCCTCCCTGGAGCCCCATAGACTTAGTCCTGAGCCCACTGTGCAGAACAGCACCCATACTGCCACACCAAGGGATCCAGGAGTCAGAGTCCTTGAGATTCCAAAGTCCAGCCCCCACTTCTCCACAGCCTTGGCCCCCTCACCAGCTCAGGCTTCAGCGTGCTCTGCTCTGCATGCTGGGCACAACCACTTCTGCCTATGAGACAAGTGGCAGGGGAAGAGGGAGGAGAGAAGGGCCACCCCATCCCAGCAGCCCAGAAGTGGAGGGGGAACAACAGGTCAACAACAGCTCCTGTGGGAGGAGGGAGTGATGGGCTTGCCCCACCCGCAGCTTAGGCATTCAGCTATCCCAGTCCCATCCTCATATCGTGACCTTAGTCTCACTCCAGCCTCATTCCTGCCCTTGGAGGGCCAGGAGTCGTGGCTACCTCTGTATGGGTACTTCTCTGATGTCCAGACCCTGGGAGTTCAGAAAGGAAGGCAGGAACAGAGATGGGGATCTCTCCCTCTCTAATGAGCCCTTTAGAAGGGCACTGACCGGTTTGGGGAGCTGGACAAGGGGAAGGGGTATCCTGAATTGAGTCAGAGACCTGCCTAGACTGAAGGAAGTGTACTGCCACACACGCCTTACTTTGCTATGGGGTGGAGGGCAGGTGTTAAAGGTCTCAGCCAGACCGCTTTCTCTCTGGGCGAAAACAGGAAAATGGTACGTGAAAAGGGAAGATTAGAAGTCAAGAGCTGGGCTGAACATTTTATACCCGGTCATTTAATTTCACCCTCAAAGCTGTCCAGCAAGAAAGTGATTACTACCCCCATTTCTTTTTTTAAGTAGACACTGGGTTTCTTCATGTTGCCGAGGGTGGTCCTGAACTCCTGGGCTCAAGCAACCCCCTTGCCTCAGCCTCCCAAAGTGTTGAGATTACAGGCATTAGCCACCCTGCCTGGCATACTATTATCTCCATTTTATACTTGGGGATACAAGCTGAGGAGGACACATGCATCCAAGATTGGCTGGGCACAGAGGCTTACACCTGTAACCCCAGCACTAAGGGGAGGCTGAGGCAGGTGAGTTGCTTGAGGACAGGAGTTCAAGACCAGCCTGGGCAACATGGAGAAACCCCATCTATACGAAAAATACAAAAATTAGGCTGGGTGCAGTGGCTCATGCCTGTAATCCAGCACTTTGGAAGGGCAAGGCAAGGCAGGTGGATCACAAGGTCAGGAGACTGAGACCATCCTGGCCAACAGGGTGAAACCCTGTCTCTACTAAAAATGCGAAAATTAGCTGGGTGTGTTGGCAGACACCTCTAATCCCAGCCATTATTGGGTATATACTCAAAGATAATAAATCATTCCATTTTAAAGACACACGCACACGTATGCTCGTTGTGGCACTGTGTACAATAGCAAAGACCTGGAACTGACCCAAATGCCCATCAATGATAAACTGGACAAAGAAAATGTGGCCCATATACACCATGGAATACCATGCAGCCATAAAAAATGAGTTCATGTCCTTTGTAGAGACATGGATGAATCTAGAAACCATCATTCTCAGCAAACTGACACAAGAACGGAAAACCAAACACCATGTTTTCACTCACAGGCAGGTGACGAACAATGAGAACACATGGGCACAGGGAAGGGAACAACACTCACTGGGGTAGGTGGCAGGGTGGAGAGGAGAGGAGGGACAGCAGGGGTTGGGGAGGTGGGGAGGGGTAACACCAGGAGAAAGGCCTAATGTAGGCAACAGGGGGATGGAGACAGCAAACCACCATGGCATCTATGTACTTATGCAACAATCCTGCAGGATGCAGGATGTACACATGTACCCCAGAGCCAAAAGTAAAATATGTGTTTGTGTGTATGTGTGTGTGTGTGTGTATATATATATATATATATATATATATATATATAAATGGAACCAATATACTCAAAAAATATATTTGTAACATGCACATACCACATAGTGGTGAACAGACTTAATATACAAACATTTGCAAATCAATTTTAAAAAGATAAGCACACTAATATAAAAATGGAATACTCAACAGTCATTAAAAGCAATACTGTTGAAATAAAATTCAATAATGTTTTACACTTTTAAAAATAAAAAATAGGTGAGGCCAGGCATGGTGGCCCACACCTGTAACCCCAGCACTTTGGGAGGCTGAGGTG
>NW_016108336.1:44192-60364 GCF_001604975.1 Cebus imitator
AGTCTCAAAAGTGTAGCCTCGGGAACTCTGACAGTCTGAAAGATCAAAACTGTTTTTGGTCTTTTTGCCCATTTTTCATTCTCATTCCCCCAAAAGCATTTGTAGGGGGGTGGCGGTTCGAGAAGTTTCATGACCTGTAATGGCATAATTGGTGGGGGGGAGTTTTAGAAGTTTCATAACCTGTAATAAAATCTGTGCTTGTGTATTTTTTTTGAGACAGTGTCTCACTCTGTTGCCCAGGCTGGAGGGCAGTGGGGTGATCTCAGTTCACTGCAAGGTCTACCTCCTGGGTTCAAGTGATTCTCATGCCTCAACCTCCTGAGTAGTGGGGATTTCAGAAGCACGCCACCACACCTGGTTAATTTTTGTAGTTTTAGCAGAGACAGGGTTTCATCATGTTGGCGAGGCTGGTCTCAAACTCGTTACCTCAGCTTCCCGAAGTGCCAGGATTACAGGCATGAGCCACCATGCCCACCCTGTGCTTGTGTATTCTTATGTTTTGTACTATTATTTCAACGTAGATTTGAAAAAATTCAAAATAATAAATTGTGGGTGGGGAACACACAACATCTTGACCTTAAGCCTCAACTGTCTCTCAAACTTCTCAAGTGATTTCCCCAACAGCCCAGCATGCCTAACCCCAAATTCCTTCAACAAATTCATTCTTCCTTTCCATGTGGCATCATGCCCATGACACATTCCCAAAGCTTTTCTTTCACCTGTTTCCTGCAGCAGCTAAACGTGAAACTACTCCCATCAAAGAAACAGAACCCAGAAGGGATCCTGCAAAGCATTCCGCTCGCTGGCCTTGCAGTTCCCACACGCTACACTGCCCCCTGGTGACAACGAAGCTCTCAGGCTCTTTTGCATATGGTTCCTAAATTCTTTCCCTGCATTATTCAAAATTATAGTAAACCCCTCTTAACTGCCTGGGATACACGTCAAGATCCACAGTGGATGCCTAAAACCGAAGACAGTACAGAACCCTACACACTATTCTTTTTCCTATACATACACACCTGACCCTTCTCTGGCCTTGCCCTTGTCCTGGCCCCTTTCTGGCATTGTTTTTCGTGGGCCCTGCTCTGTCCATATCATAACTCTGGGCTTCCATGTGCCTGTCCTGCCATAGCCTGGCCCTTTCCTGGTCCTTCTCTGGCACTGGCCCTACCCTGTCTTGGATCTGTGCTATCCTAGCCCTGCCCAGCCCTGGCTTTGTGCTGGTCCTGACCTTGACCTGTGCCAAGCTCTGGCCCTACATTGTCCCTGCCCTGGCCCTCATTCTACCCTGCTTCTGATTCTGTCCTGGTCCTGGTCCTGTCATGTCACTGGCTGTAACACTGCCTCTTGTTTCTCCCTGGCCGTGACCCAGCTCAGGTCCTGTCCAGGCTCCAGCCTGACCTGAGTCCTGGTTCTGCCCTGGTCCTGGCCCTGACCTGTTTAAGGCCTTATCATGATACTGGCCTGGCCCTGGCCCAGTACATGCTGTTCTGGCCCTTGTCCTGACTCTGGTCCTATCACTGTCTAGCCCTAGCCCTGTTGATGGTCCTGCCATGGCCCTGGCTCTGGCCCTGAGGATCTTTCTTTGCCTTGTTCCTGACATTGCCCTTTCCTGGTCCTGGTCCCAGTGCTGGCCCTGCCCCAGCACTTCTCTGGTTCTGGTCTGTAACCTGGCCCTGCAATGTACTTGCCCTGCCTTTATCCTGTGCGACCTCAGTCTTGTCCTGCCCTGTCCCTGTGGTGACTTGGCCCTGCCATGGCCTGGTCCTCCCATTTCCCTGTCTATCCCTTCCCTGGTTGTGCCCTGGACCTGCCCTGGTCCTGACGCTTCCCTGGTCCTGTCTTGGATCTGACCCTGACTCAGCTCTGGACCTTCTCTGATCCTTCCTCAGCCCTTGCACTCAGAGCTGTCATTCAGCCCTGGTACTACCTGGTCCTGCCTCGGGACTGGCCCTGCCCTATGGCCTGGTTCTGTTACTGCCCTGCCTTGCCCTGAGCTGGCCCTGGTCCTATGATATTCCTGGCCCTGGCCTTACCATCCTGGCCCTGATCTGCCATGGCCCTGCCCCTGCAAGATCTGGTCTTGCCCTCAGCCTGTAATGGTCCTGCTCTTCCCTAGCTCTGTCTTGGCCTGGCCCTGGCCCTGCCCAGGGATGACGACCCCAGGCCTACTCTGTCCATGATACAGTCCTGGCCCTGCACTGCCCTCCTCTGCTCTGGCCCCGCCATGTCCTGAGCCCAGTGTTTTCCCTGGCCCTACTCCTTCCCTGCAATGGCCCTCCCCTGCTTTTGGCCAGGCCCTGTGCTACCTTAGTCCTGCTTTGCTCTGGCCCTACCCTTACCATACCCTGCTCTGGACCTGCCTTTGTCTTTTCCTGGTTCTGCCCTGGCTCTCTCCTTGCTCTGGACCTTCCCTGGACCTGGACTTGGACTGGCCCTGTCCTTGATGCACCTATGCCTTGTCATTGCATCTACCTTATGCCTGCCTTGGCCCTGGTCTACCTTGGTCCTGCCTTGTCCCTGGACATGCCCTGGCTATAGCATGGCACTGACCCTGCCCTGTTCAAGCAATGGACCTGACTATGCCCTGGTTCTGCCCTGGCGATACCGTTGCTTTGCCCTTCACTGGCCCTGCCTTAACCCTGTGCTATCCTAGTCCTGCCTTAGCTTTGACCTTGCCCTGGCCCTACTCTGGCCTCCCTTCCCTTTGCCTTGCCCTGGCCCTGACTCTGGTTCTCAAATGGCCCTGTCCTTGCCTTGGCTCCTCCATGCCCTGCCTTCTCCTTGGCCCTTCAGTGGCCTTGCCTTTGTCCTGGCCTCCTTCTGGCCCTGCCTTGTTGTGGACCCTGCCTGGTCCATGTCCTCGGCATGGCCTTCTGTGCCCCTACTCTGCCATCCTCTTGCTGCATTCTTGCTCTACACTGGCCCTATCCTGCTTTTGCTCTTCACTACACTAGCCCTGCCCTGTCTTGTGCTGGTCCTGAATCTGCCCTATCCCAAGCCCTGGCCCTGCCACGCTCCTGTCTGGCTCTGGTCCTGCCCTGTTTCTGGCTCAGTCCTGGCCCTCTTCTTGGTCCTTTCATGTCCCTGGCTGTTACCCTGCCCCTGACTTTTTCCTGGCCATGACCCATTGCTCATCCTTCCCTGGCTCTGGTCCTGCCCTGTTTCTGCTCAGTCCTGGCCCTCGTCTTGGTCCTGCCATGTCCCTGGCTGTTACCCTGCCCCTTTTTTCCTGGCCATCACCCATCCCTCATCCTGCCCTGGCTCTGGCCCTGCCCCAGTTCAGGTCTTGCCCTGCATTGCCAATACGAGGGTCCAGACCGGGCCCTGGTTCTGCCATGGCCCTCGCTGGGCCATGGTCCTCATCCTACCACTTCTCCAGCCATAGTCCTTACCTTGATGTGGCCTTTGTCCTGCCCTGACTCTGGCCTTCCAATGCTTCTGGCCCTGTCATTGCTTTCACACTGGCCCTATCCAGACCCCTTCCCTGCCCTGGGCTTTCCTTGGCCATCTGCTGCAATGGCCCTGCCATTTCTTGGCCCTGATTCTTCCTTTTCCCTGCTCTGAGCATGACTTTCACATTTGACCTGACCCTGCCTCTGCCTTGGACCTGGCCCTATGGTGCCCTGCCCTGCTCTGGCCCAACCCTGGTCCTTTCTTTGCCACGTGCTACCCTGTCCCTGCCCTGGACCTGTGCTGGCCATGGTTTGATTCTGGCCCTGCTGCTCCTGCTGACTCTAGTCATGGCACTAGGCCGGCCAGTGGTCACTGTCCAGGTCTGTTCTGGTCCTGACCTGTATATGGACATGTCGTGAGCCTGGTTTGTCCCAGTCATGCCTTGACCTGTATCTACCCTGGTCCATCGAGGCTATGCTTATACTGCCCTTTCCCAGCCCTGCCATGGCCCAGGTGTGCCATTGCCTAATCTTACCCTGCAATGGTTGTGCCTTTACACTGCCCAGCCCTAGCTGCTCCCTGGATAAGCTTTGACCCTGCCTTGGCTTTTGCCCTGCCTTCTCTATACCTACCTCGGCTCTGCGCTTATTTAGCCAGGGCCCTGCCTAGGCACTTCCACAGCTCTGGCCCTAGACCATCCTTGATCCAGTTGCTGACCCTGCCTTCCTTTGCCCCAGCCCTTCCCTGGATCTTCCCTTTCTCTTCTGTGCCTTTCCGTACCCTAGCCTTGCCCTAACCCTACATTGATCCTGTACTGGTCCTCTCTGCTTATCATGGCCCTGCCCCTTCCCTGGGCTGACCCAGATCCTGTGCTGTCATCCACTGTCCTGATCCTGTACTGGCTACACAATACCCTGGCCCAGTGCTTTCCCTGGCCCTGTTCCTACCCTTGCCCTTGCTATGGCCCTACCCTGCTTTTGGCCATGTCCTATGCTATCCTAGCCCTTCCCTGGCCCTATCCTAGCCTTGGCCTATGCTGTCCCTGCCTTTGCTTTGTCCTGGTCCTCATTCTGCCCTGGTCCTGCCCTTGTCTCTGGACTTTCCCTGGTCCTGCCTTCTCTGTGGCCCTACCCTTGCTCTGGCCCTGCTCCTGGCCCAGCCCCGGCCCTAAATTGGCCTGGCATGGCCCTGGCCCTGTGCTATCTTAGTCCAACCCTGGCCCTGACTTCAACCTGGTCCTGGTCTCGCCCCTTTGCCCTGTCCTGCCTTGGCCCTTACCCTGTCCCTAAAGGAGATGTGGCCCCAGCCCTGACTGCTGCTCCTGATCCAGGTCCTGCCATGGCCCTGGTCCTGCTCTTTCTTTGCCTTGGTCCTGAAATTGCCCTTTCCTGGTGCTGGTCCCAAGTCTGGCCCTTCCCTGGAGCTTCTCTGGGCATGGTCAGGAACCTGTGCTTTCATTGGACCAGCCCTGCCTTTGTCCTGTGCTATCCTGGCCTGGCTCTGCCTTGTCACAGCGCTGGCCTAGTCCTGCCATGGCTTGGACCTTCCACTGCCCTGTCTGACCCTGCCCTAGTTGTGCCCTGTTCATGAATATCCTTGGTCCTTCCTTGGTCTTGTCTTTGATGTAACCCTGATTCAGCACTGCATTTTCCCTGATCCTGCCTCAGCCCTAGCACTTAGGATGCGGTGTCACTCAACTCTGGAACTACCTGGCCCTGCCTTGGCACTTGCTCTGCCCTCTCTATGGCCTGACTCTGGTCCTGCGCTAACCCTTGCCCTGTCCCTGGTCCTGCAATATTCCTGGGCCTGGCCCTACGCTTGTCCAGGCACTCACCCACCATGGCCCTGCTCTTCTCTGCTCTGACCTTGCCCTCAACCTGCATTGGCCTTACACTGGTCCTGTTCTAACCTGGCTCTGCCTTGGCCCTGGCCGTGCCTTCTCCTCGAAGTTTCCCTGGTCTTACACCTTGTCTTCTCTGTCCATGACCTGGTCCTGGTCCTGACCTCCTCTGCCCTGTCCCTGCCATGCTGTGCCCAGTGCTTTCCCTAACCCTGTTTCTAGCCCTGCTCCTACTATGGCCCTCACCTGCTTTTAGCCATGCCCTGTGCTACCTCTGCCCCTGCACTGGCCCTGCCTTTACACTGGGACCTCCCTGGCCCTGCCCTTTGTCTGGCTCTACCCCTGACACAGCCTTGGCCTGGCCCTATGGTGGCCCTGACAATGCCCTGGCCCCCACTGGCTGTGCCTTGGCACAGGACCCACCGTATACTTGCTTGGCCCTGGCCCCTCAGGCCCAGCATTGTCCCTGAACCTGCCACAGGCATGACATGGTGCTGACCCTGCCCTACCCCTGTTCTGCCCTGGTATTGCCCTGGCCCTACCCTTCTCTGGCCCTGCCTTAGCCCTATGTATCATAGTCCTGCCTCGGCTCTCATCTTGATCTGACCTTCCCTACCCTGGCCTTGCCTGGCTCTGGCCAAGGCCTTTGGTCTGTGCTGGCTCTGGTTCTGGCCTGGCCCTCCTCTTGCCTTGGCCCCTTACCCTGCCCTTTTCCTGGCTTTTCTCTGGCCTTGTCATCGTCCTGGCCCATTTCGGACCTGTTTTATGGGCCCTGTCCTGTCCATATCCCAGCCCTGGCTTTCCATGTTCCTGCCCTGCCATCATCTGGTCCTTTACTGATCCTGACTTGGTACTGGTCCTAGCTTGCCTTGGCTCTGTGCTACCCTAGCCCTGCTCTATCCTGGTCTTGTGCTGGTCCTGACCTTCACCTGTGCCAAGCCCTGGCCCTGCCAGGTCCCTGAACTGGTGTTGGCCCTGTCGCGTCATTGGTTGTGGCCCTGCCCCTAGATTTTCCCTGGTTATGACTCAGCTCTGGTCCTGCCCTAGCTTTGGCCTTGTCCTGGTTCTGGTTCTGCCCTGGCCAAGGCCTGACTAGGCACTGAATTGCCCACTACCCTACCCTACACTGCTCACATGCCAGGGGCCTGCTCTGACTCTGGTTCTGTCCTGGCCATTACTTGCCCATGGCCCTCACTCTGCCAGTCATCATGCCATAGGCCTGACCCTCACTTGGCCCTAGTCCTGTTTTGACTCTGGCCTTGCCCTGCTTATGGTCCTGCAGCTTCCTTGGCCCTGAGGCCTCCAAGGCCCTTTCCTGCCCTGGGCTTTCCTTGGCCCTCTGCTATGCTATACTAGTCCCTGCCAAGGACCAGTCATGCCATTGCCCCATCTTACCCTGCACGGTTTGTGCCCTGACCCTGCCCTTCACCCTGCATTAACCCTACACTAGCACTCTCTCCCTTGGCACAGCCTTGGCCCTGGCCCTGCCTCCTCCTTGGCCCTGGCCCTGCCCTGTCAAACTCTGTTCTGGCCCTGTAGAGGCCCCACCATAACCTGGCCCTGTTCTTAGTCCTACCACAGCTATTACATTGCCCTGCTTTTGGCTATGCCTTGTAATATTCTAGTCTTGCCCTTCCTCAGTCATGGTCCCATCCTGGCCTTGCACTGCCCTGTCCCTGCTTTTACTTTGTTCTGGTTCTGACTTGGTCCAGCCCCTGCTCTGGAGCCACCCTGTTCCTGCCTTCTCCTTGGCTCTGCATTTACTCTGTCCCTGTCCCTGGCCCAGCCTTGGCCTTGGCCCAGACCCTGACCCTGTGTTCGTCCTGGCCTGGCTCTGACCATGTGCTATCCTAGTCCTGTCCTGGCCCTGACCTCACCCTGGTCCTGGCCTTGCCCCTTTTACCTGGCCCTGATCTACCTTGGTCTTCACCCTGACCCTAGCCCAGACCTCGCTTGCTCTGTTGCCAGGCTGCAGTGCAGTGGTGAGATCTCAGCTCACTGAAGTCTCCGCTTCCAGGGTTCAAGTGGTTCTCCTGCTTCAGCCACATGAGTAGCTGGCACCATGGCCAACTAATTTTGTATTTTTCATAGAGATGGGATTTCACCACATTGGCCAGGATGGTCTTGATTTCCTAACATCGAGATCCACCTGCCTTGGCCTCCAAAGGTTCTGGGATTAGAGGCATGAGCCCCTATGCCCGACAAATTTTCATTTTCTGTAAAGATGGGGACTTCCTATGTCACCCAGGCTGGTCTAAAACACCTAGGCTCAAACAAACTTCCAGCCTTGGCCTCCTAAAGTGCTGGAATTACAAATGTGAGCCACTGCACCTAGCCTGTTTTGTGTTATTGTTGTAGTTTTAAATAAACCAGCTTTGGCTGGGCATGGTGGCTCACTCCTGTAATCCCAGCACTTTGGGAGGCCGAGGTAGGCAGATCAAGAGGTCAGCAGATCCAGACCATCTTGGCCAACATGGTGAAACCCCATCTCTACTAAAAATACAAAATAATTATCTGGGCGTGGTGATGCGTGCCTGTAGTCCCAGTTACTCAGAAGGCTGAGCCAGGAGAACCACTTGAACCCAGCAGGTGAAGGACACATTGAGCTGAGATCACAAGACTATGTCTGAAAAAATAAAATAAAATAAACCATCTTTACTGGGGTATCATTCACATATAATCTACCCATTTATTTATTTTTATTTTATTTTTTGAAATAAAGTTTCACTCTTGTCACCCAGGCTGGAGTGCACTGGTGTGATCTCAGCTCACTGCAGCCTTGGCCTGCGAGGTTCAAGCGATTTTCCTGTCTCAGCCTCCCACATAGCTGGAATTACAGGCACCCACCATCCCACCTGGCTAAGTACTGTATTCTTAGTAGAAACAGAGTTTCACCAGGTTGGCCAGTGCTGGGATTACAGATGTGAGCCACTGTCCCCCACCCAACTTACTTATTTAGTGTACACTTTAGTGTACCACCATAACCACAACCAACCTGACTATACAGGAGTAGGAGGAGACTGCAGAGAAGTAGGGCTTGGCAGCAAAAGTGAGGCACAGTGCAGGGGACAGGCTCCCCAAGACTCACCCATGAAGTTACGCTTACTGGTGGCATCCAGGCTGTTGAGAGTGATGGTCCCAATGGAGTTCTGGACTGTGGGAAGAAGCAGGGCTGGGCTGGAGCACAGGGAGTGGCCTCCTCTCCCGCAACTAGGCTTCCCATCCCCCTCCTCCTGGAAAGAGTGACAGGGCAGACAGGATGGGAGCCAGGGTGAGGCATCTTTTGCACAGTCCTAGGAGGGAGGCAGGAGCCCTGAGTCTCTCAGTACCAGGCACCCATGCCATGGAAGACCTCAGTGCCCATGGGCAATAAATGAAGGTTTCACCAAGAGCCATAGGCCCCTGCCTTCTGGTCTCAGGTGTGGCTTCGTGTCCTGGTGGGTCCTGAGGGTGACTCCCCCTAGGGAGGAGGGGAAGGGCATCTCACCTGCACAGAAGAGCTCTCAATCCACAACCAAGGGGACTGCCCAAAATTGCCCCACTGCAGGGACAGGGATTCGTGGTGACCAGGGCTCCTCAAAGGCATATGACCCCTCCCCAACCTCCACTCACACACCCCCAACAGAACCAAGTTGTGGTTGCCAGGGCAACCACCTGGAGCTCAGCCCCTTCCCTGGCCCAATCAAACTGGGTGCACACTTATCCCCAAGTGTCCCCAGAACACTTATCCCCAAGCACTGAGTCGCCTTGGGTGCAGGACTCTGGTCTCCTGACAAATGTCCCCATATGTCATGCTCAGGGCAGCAGGCTGGGCTGGCCAGGAGCCTCACCAGAGAGCTCTGGCCCTGCTCAGAAACATTCACTGGCTTGGACATCACCATCTTAGTGAGAGCTGGGGCTCCATGCAAGGTCCCCCTCTAGGCAGATAACCTGACTTTCTGTCCCATTCTGCCCTTCCCAGCTCATCTGTCAATCCCTAAGGCTATGCAGCAGCTACCCCCATCAGGCCCTCAGAGCACTGGAGCCTCACCCACCTCCCCAGGGGCAGGACACTGATCCACTTCTGCACCTCTAGCAGCTGCTCAGAGTCTCGGGTCAGTGCCATGGTGTGGCTGTGGAAAGCCAGGGGCAGGAGGGTCAGGGCAGCCAGGGTCTTCCCCTCCAGCATGGCCCCTGCACCTCACTCAAGTCACCTCAGAATCCAGTGGCTCCAGTGGAGGGGCTTGGCCCTCTGCAGGTGGCTGTACCCTGGGAAGAGGACATCATGTTCCCTGTGGGAGAGGAGGAGCAGGGGCTCGGGTGGAGGCTGGGGCAAGGTCTGCTGGTGACACTGGAACCCTGAAGGCCTGGGTCATCCCTAAAAGAAGTGTTGTCCTGCAGCACTGCACCTGAATGAGGGATCCAGGATCTCCCAAGGAAAAATTGCTCTCAAGGGAAAAAGGCCGGAAGTGTGGCCGTGTGAACCACACACTGGGCCTGAGCTGTGGGGCTCCTGGGGTGAGGCTTTGCCAGGAACACCCAAAACCTGGGCCTCTGTCACTCAGCATCTCTGAGTGGGTGCCAGAAAAGGGGAGGAGGCCAGTGTCGGGTATGACTTGGCCATGGGATGTTTCGTTTGAGGACCCAAGAAATAGCTGTGGCTCATAAAGAGCCGCTCCAAGCAGGTGGGACACCCTACCCCTCATTCAAGTCACCATTTTGTATTTTTAGTAAAGGCAGTGTTTCACCATGTTGGCCAGGCTGGTCTCGAACTCCTGACCTCAAGTGATTCACCTGCCTCTGCCTCCCAAAGTGCTGGAATTATATGCATGAGCCACTTCGCCTGGCCTTTTTTTTTTTTTTTGTTTTAAATAAATCAGCTTTGCTGAGGTATCATTCGTATATAACTTACCCATTTAAAGCTTACACTTTAGTGTACAACCATCACCAATTTAAAAACATTTTCACCATCCCCTAAACAAATTCTATACTCAAGGCCAGGTATGGTGGCTCAAGCCTGTATTGCCAGCTCTCTGGGAGGCCAAGAGGGAAGGATCACTTGAGGCTGGGAGTTCAACCAGACTGAGCCACATAGTGAGAACCCATTTCCACAAAATATTTTAAAAATTCACAGGTGTGGTGCACACCTGTGGTCCTATCTACTCAGAAAGCAGAGGTGGATGGATCATTTGAATCCAGGAGTTTGAGGCTGCAGTGAGCTATGATCGAGCCACCGCTCTGCAGCCTAGGTGACAGAACAAGAAATCTTCTCTGAAGACAACTTAAAAAATTAAAAATGTGGCCAGGTGCAGTGGCTCATGCCTGTAATCTCAGCACTTTGGGAGGCTGACATGGGTGGACCACAAGATTAGGAGATTGAGAACATCTTGGAAAACAGGGTGAAACCCTGGTCTCTACTAAAAAATACAAAAATTAGCTAGGCATGGCATGAACCCGTAGCCCCAGCTACTCTGGAGGCTGAGGCAGGAGAACCACTTGAATCCAGGAAGCAGAGGTTGCAGTGAGCCGAGTGCCACTGCACTTCAGCCTGGGCACAAGAGCAAAACTCTGTCTCAAGAAAAAAGCTAAAAATTTAAAATTTGGTCCAGGCGCAGTGCCTTATGCCTGTAATCCCAGCACTTTGACAGGTCAAGGTGGGCAGATCACCTCAGCTCAGGAGTTCGAGAGACCAGCCTGGCCAACATGGCAAAACCCAACTCTACTGAAAAAAATACAAAAATTAGCTGCATGTGGTGGCACTCACCTGTAATCTCAGCTACTTGGGAGGCGGAGGTAGGAAAATCACTTGAACCCAGATGGTGGAGCTGGCAAGCAGGAGAGATCGCACCACTGTACTTTAGACTAGGCAACAGAGCAAGACCCTGTCTCAGAAAAAAAAAAAAATTTAAAGAAACCCTGAACTCAGTAGCAGACACTCCCTGTTCCTCCTAGCAGCCGCCACCCCAACTCCAGGGTGACAATTTATGTGCCCTTGTTTCCCCCCCGGTCTGAGAAACAGGGTTCACAGGGAGTTGAGGAAGAGGAGGGGTCTCTAACAACACATGGTGACTCCTCAGTAGCTCCCCATCCAGATCTGCAAGGAACAAATCCAAACCCAGAGACACCAGGTCCCAGAAGCCAAAGCCTGGGATGAGGCCAGCAGGAGGCAGCCTTTGGCTCTTTCACCAGATGGGCTGGGTGGGGACACGGAATATGGGATGGAAGAGCTAGGGCACAGGCAGGGTGGGGAGAGACTCTGGCTGTTCCAGGCACAGCCAAGATAGCACCTTAGCTTCCTTCCCTCAAATCCATAAAGGGTGGATTTTACTTTTTATTTTTTGAGATACCGTCTGAATCCATCTCTTAGGCTGAAGTGCAGTGATGCAATGTCAGCTCACTGCAACCTCCTCCTTTCAGGTTCAAGTGATTCTCCAGCCTTAGCCTCCCACGCAGCTGTGATTCCAGGTGCACACCACCACGTCCAGCTAATTTTTGTATTTTTAGTAGTGACAGGGTTTCACCATGTTGGCCAGGCTGGTCTTGAACTCCTGAGCTCTGGTGATCCTCCTGCCTCTGCCTCCCAAAGTACTGGGATTACAGTTGTGAGCCACCACACCAGGCCCCACAAAGGGTGAGTCTTCCCTGACTGCTGGATTAGACTGGCATGGACTCGAGTATTAGGGCCTGCAGGAAATGCTCCACTACTGGCTGCCCTGCCTTGATCCTAGAGTTCTGATATGCCCCTGTCCCATAGGGCCTGGCACCCCCACCCTGTTCAGCCCTGCCACCTAAATCTGCTATTTATGCTGCCATCACACCTGTCTGCCCCGTTGCTCTCCCTGGGGAACTCACACTTCTGACCATTCCACCATGGTCCTGATGAGCTCCCAGAGGAGACCCAGGAGCATGGAGCAGGTCTGCAGCATCCACAGCCTGAGGTCCGTGACCACCTGCATGAGGAGGAGGTGGTGCTCAGTGAGGCCCACATGCTGATTCCCTGGGGAGCCAGGACCCTGCTGAGCTCTAACTGCCCCGTGGGCTCCCCATGGTTGGGACAGCACGGAGCAGGGGACTGGAAGAACTAGAGGCACCTGATCATTCCGGCTATGTCCCGTGCGCAGTTTCCCTGCGGTTTTGCCAATAAGCTGAGTTCCTGAGGGGAAGGGAGGCACAGGGTCACAGTCTATATGCCCAAAGGGCTCAACCCTTTGCGCATATAGACTGTGCCAACATCAGCCCTGTCGACCTCCCTCCCTACTCCAGGGCTCTGGGTCCTGCCCAAATCTCTCACCATTTCTGCTGAGGTCTTTTTTTTAAAAAATAATTTTTTGAAGTTATAGAATCTCACTGTATTGCCCAAGCTGGTCTCGAACTCTTGCCCTCAAGTGAACCTCGCATCTCAGCCTCCCAAAGTGCTAGGATTATAGGCATGAACCGCTGCTTCTGGCCCATGTCCTGAGGTCTCCACTGCTGTCTGCCAATGGCAAAATAAACAAAATGATGGTGCTAATGCTCAAAGTGGCCCAGGGCCAGGTGGAGAAGGGTGTCCAGGAAAGTGATGGGGCTGCAAGGGTCTTACCTTCAGGTGGTGTTCATTGGCTGTCCTCATCATTGGGGTTGAGTCTGAAGGTGCCCTGGGCCCACACCTTAGTCACCTATAGCGGGGTGGCAGCAATGCTGGGGGTCAGGTGAACAGGTATCAGCAGCCAGGAGAGCCCCTGCCCTGGTCCCACCCTATCCCTCATGGCTGACTGTCACTGTCCAGTAGCTGAGTCCTGGAAGCCCACCCTGGGAGGGGGCATCTTGGGCCCAGCACACCTTCACCCATGAGCCACGGGGGCCACAGGGTCATTAAAGGATGGAGAGAGATGGTCATCAAGGCATACAGTTCAGCAGGATTAGGATATATAATTAGTTCAATGTGAAACCACAGACAGACAACACTGATATTTGCTCAGCCTGGGGGCACATGAAGGGGCCTCAGGTGGGGCTTGGGCCAGGGGAGTACCTCATAAGCTGCCTGTTCCTTGAGCACGATGTGTACCAAGGGGAGCTGGAGTGAGGGCAGCACCGTGGGGAAGGGACAGGATGGCCACCCTGAGCTGTGTGGCCTCAGACCAGACCCCTCTTCTCCAAGTGAGGCCAAACAGGTGATTTTGGGAGCCAGTGCCTGACAGTCTGGATTTTAGCTTCATGGGTGAATGGGAACCTGTGAGGGTTTAGAGATGCTGGGAGAACCTTTTCCTAGGAGAGCTTTCCAAACAGAGCCACCCTGGGACCCACTAAGAAAGGATCCTGCCGGAAGCTTTCACCGCTGTCTTTCTCCACACCAGTGGTGATGGTGTCATGGATGTAGGTGGTGGGTGTTGTGTACAGAAGCACAGACCGCTGTAGTCCTGCCGAGTTGAAGAAGTCAAATTCTGTGTTCTGGACAAACTAACCCTTGGGATATCTAGGGTGGGAGAATTGTGGTTTGCTGGGTCCTTGCCCTGGGTCCTTTGACCTCAGCTGGAATGTCTCCACAGCCTTGCCAGATCCAGGGCCTCCAATCTTCAAAGGCCACCCTATCCCTAGCAGGAAGACCATGGGGTGGAGTTTGAAGGTGGGTACAGGCAGTGGAGGCAGGATGGTATACACTTGGAGGTGTCGGTCACGTAGTGCATGGTCCCTGGTGGCAGGGGGAAGGGGGTGAGTGTGTCGTTGATGGTGATCATGACATGGAGGTGGGAAGGCAGGGTCCCCACCTGGACCAGGCTGCTGATGTTGGCCTTGAAAGGGAGGTAGCCCTTCTCATGGTCTAGCACATAGAACCCGTTCACCCACTGCAGACACAAGAGATATGGGGAGGAGGTGGCAGGTCAGGGCATGAGGAGGGGCCCTGCTATGGGGCACTCCCTCACATAACCTGCAGCAGGGGGCTCAGAGGCCTGCCAGCCACATGGGAAGAATGGCATCCCAACAGGGTGGATCAGGCCACCTATCCCTCTACACAGGGCACAGCCCCCAGGGCAGGGCAGGACAGGGCCCCCACCATCCCACCCCAGGAGACAAGCTGTGGCTGGCAACCAGAGGTCCCATGTTGTTCAGCAACAATGCCCACCCACCTGCCCTACCTGCTCCTGGCCACACTGACCATGATGGTATAGGAGTGGGCACTGCCAATCCTCAGCACCCCTCTTGTGCACAGGTCCTGGGTCCACCGCTCCAGCAGGGTCACCTCCAGTTCACACCACACCCAACCAACAGAATGCCACAGCTGCCAGTCCTAGTAGATGTCGTTGAAGCTGGAGGGAACCAACACGTCCAGGGTGGTGCCCGTCTGCACAGAGAAGGGCTGGGCTCAGCTTCTAGGCCCCCAAAGTGATCCGAAACCAGCGTGCTTCTTAGTTGTGCCCCCAGGCCTATCAGTGAACAGACAGACAATTTGCAGGTGACAGGTCAACAGCCAGGGTGGCTTGTGCACCTGGGCCAGTGGGGCCAGGAATTCCTCCTCGGAGTGGATAGGGCCCAGTATCTCCAGAGACAGGATGAGCCCAGGGCCACATCCCAGACCCAGGCAAGAAGTTTCAGACCCACGACTAAGAGGCAGATGACCCACTGCCTGGCAGGGAGGAAGGCTGGTTGGGGGATGGGGGGGCTTTGCTTAGCACACTGTGAGTGGGGCTCGTACTGGCACAAAGCCCTCTCCTTTCTTCCTCCTATACTGAATGCCACAAAGTCAGAGAAAGAGGATGCAGAGAAGGCAAAAGCCGCCCAGACATCAGCCCCACATCTCTTCTGACCACATCCAAGTCAGGAGGGGAACAGGGGTGGCATCCTTGACCTGATTTCATGTCCTGTCTGCTATCTGAACCTTGGAAACCAAGGTACTCTCCTGCCTCAGTAGAGCTGACCTCAGGATGTCTACACTGTCTCCTCCTCTGGGATTCCCCAACCCAGCTCTGTGCAGCACATGCCGCTGTGGTCAACTGAATGTTTGAGTGGCTCATACCTGTAATCAGTGCTTTGGGAGATCGATGTAAGAGGTAAGAGTTTGGCTTGAGGCCCAGAGCTCGGGACCAGCCTAGGCAAGGTAGTGAGACCCTATATTTAGAAAAGAAAGGAAAGAAAGAAAGGAAAGAAAGGAAAGAAAGAAAGAAAGAAAGAGAAAGAAAGAAAAAGAAAGAAAGAAAGAAAGAAAGAGAAAGAAAGAAAGAGAAAAAAAGAAAGAAAAAAAGAAAAAGAAAGAAAGAAAAAGAAAGAAAGAAAGAAAGAAAGTAAGTTTTTGTGTGTGTGTGGTTTTTAATTAGCCAGGAAAGAAAGAACGTTTGTGTGTGTGTGTGGTTTGTTTTTAATTACCCAGGCATGCAGGACCCAGCTAACTTGCAAAGCTTGCTAGAAGATAGCTTGGGCTCTGAAGATAGGAGTGCGCCACTGCACTTCAGCCTGGGCGACAGGGCCAAATACAGTCTCAAAAAAATTGTTAAATATTAAAAACAAACAATAAAAAGAAGGACACTGCCTGGGCTCAGTTTTTGCCTCCAAAGGGGACTCGGCAGGGGCGCTTCCTCCCTCTCCGACCTCCTCTGCCCCGGCCGTCCCAGGTCCCCTTGTCTCCCAAACCCAACCCCCAAGCCCGTTGACCTTTAACCCTCCTCCAGGCCCCCAACTCCGGGGCGCCCAGGGGAAGGAGCCTGCAGGGGGCCTGGACTCCCCTACTCCCTTCGCCAGGCTTCTGGTCACCTCCCAGCTCTGCCCCGACCCCTCACCTCCCACAGCAGCTGCAGCTACCACGGCTCCTGAAGTCCTGGCGCATGTTGTCGGGGAAGTCAGCGTGAAAGCTCCCGAGGCTGTCCAGAGACTTATGCTCCCACGACGGGCTCTCCTGGGGGTACGGCGTCCCGCCTGGAAGCACCCGCCCGCGGGTACGGCGTCCCGCCTGGAAGCACCCGCCCGCGGGTACGGCGTCCCGCCTGGA
>NW_016108336.1:60824-62460 GCF_001604975.1 Cebus imitator
GGGTACGGCGTCCCGCCTGGAAGCACCTGTGCGCAGCCTCACAACAGCGGCCTGAGTGCTGCCCACACCACCTTCTGCTCCTAGGCCACACTTCCGTCTCTGCCGCTCAGGGGCGGGGCTAAGAGCAGTGTGGAAGGAGCCTGGTGGACGGGTGGCGTGACGTGATGAAGCCGTCGGAGCCATGTTGGTTGAGGGCGAGTGCCAGTCCTAGAGAGGCTGGGTGGGGCCAGGCGCTTCCCAGTGAGGCAGGCAGCTGAGAACCCTGGGCTAGGCCTTTGGGGAAGCAGGACCCTCCTCCCCAGCCAAGAAGGGCGAGGTCTGTTCCCCACCCCAGCCCAAGCTGGACGATCCAGGGGCAGGCCAGGACAGAACCCCTGAGACATGTGGGATTCCTATTTTTCTTTTTCCTGAGATGGAGTCTCACTCTGTCACCCAGGCTGGAGTGCAGTGGCGCAGAGTCACTGCAACCTCGGCCTCCTGGGTTCAAGCGATTCTCCTGCCTCAGCCTCCCAAGTAGCTGGGATTACAGGCGCCCACCACCACACTGGGCTTTTTTGTATTTTTAGTAGAGATGGGGTTTCACGGGTTAGACAGGATGAATTTGATTTCTTGACCTTGTGATCCGCCTGCCTGAGCCTCCCAAAGTTCCCCTGTTTGTTCAAGGAGCACCTCCACTCACTTTCCCCAGCAGGACTCCAAGCAGGCTCCAGAGGAGCCTCTTCCAAACCTGCCAGGTGCAGCCTCTTGCAGGGATGCAGATCCTTGGGATGCAGCCCAAGCCTTAGCCTCTGGGGCCCCCACCCTAACCCAGGGGTCAGGAGCAACCTCTTGGCCTTACAGGCACATAAAGATGCAGGGAGAGGGGCTGGGCGAACTGACTCAGGCCTGTAATCTCAGCACTTTGGGAGGCTGAGGTGGGCCGATCACTTGAGGTCAGGAGTTTGAGACCAGCCTGGCCAACATGGTGAAACCTGTTAGCTTCTACCAAAAATACAAAAGTTAGCTGGGCATGGTGGCCGGCACCTGTAATCCCGGCTACTAGGGAGGCTGAGGCTGGAGAATCGCTTGAATTTGGGAGGCAGAGGTTGCAGTGAGCTGAGATCACAATACTGCACTCCAATCTGGCAAGTCTCATCTCAGAAAAAAAAAAAAAAAAAGCCAGGCTCAATGGCTTGAGCCTGTAATCCAGCACTTAGGGATACCGAGGTGGGCAGTTCGCTTGACGTCAGAAGTTTGAGACCAACCTGACCAACATGGAGAAACCCCATCTCTACTGAAAATACAAAAATTAGCTGGCATGGTGGTGGGCACCTGTAATCCCAGCTATTCAGGAGCCTGAGGCAGGAGAGTCACTTGAACCCTGGAGGTGGAGGTTGCACTGAGTCAAGAACACACCACTACACTCCAGCCTGGGCAATAGAGTGAGATGCCATCTCAAAAAATGAAAAATAAAAAGTTTATTTAAAAACTTTAGAATGACCAGGCGTCGTGGCTCATGCCTGTAATCTTAGCACTTTGGGAGGCCAACACAGGTGAATCATCAGATCACAGGATCAGAGGTCAGAGTGAAACCCTGTCTCTACTAAAAATACAAAAATTAGCCAGGTGTGGTGGCACATACCTGTAATCGCAGCTA
>NW_016108336.1:64468-66045 GCF_001604975.1 Cebus imitator
CATGCACCAACATACCTGGCTAATTTTTTGTATTTTTATTAGAGACACGGTTTCACCATGTTGCCCAGGCTGGTCTTGAACTCCTGACCTCATGTGATCCACCCACCTTGGCCTCCCAAAATGTTGGCATTACAGGCATGAGCCACTGCACCTGGCCTCATCAAAGCTTTTAATTATCCAACCTGTTGGCCCACCTCCTGTGCCCCCAACCTGAAGCTCAGCTGGGTCAGGTAATCCCAGCACATTGGGAAGCTGCAGTGGGAAGACTGCTTGAGCCAAGGAATTGGAGACAAGCCTGGGCGACATGGTTAAACCCTGTCACTGCAAAATGCACAAAGTTAGCCAGACATGGTGGCTTGTGCCTATAGTTTCAGGGAGTCGGGAGGCTGAAGTGGGAGGATGGCTTGAGGTGGAGGTGGAGGATGCGGTGAGCCAAGGTTGTGCCACTGTACCCCAGCCTGTGTGACAGAGAAAGACCTTGTTCCCCTCCGCTGCAAAAAAAGAAAAAAAAACATCATGGAAGGATACCAATATTTAAGATACCAAGTATATGCCTTAGCCATAAGCTTAAATGAACAAAAAGTAGAAAGGAAGAAAGAGAAAGAAAAGAAAGAATGAATGAAAGAAAGAGAAAGAAAGAGGAAAAGGAAGGAAAAAAGAGGAAGGAAGGAAGGAGAGATAGACAAAAAGAAAGAAAAGAAAAGAGAAAGAGGAAAGGAAGGAGAAAAGGAAATAGGAAGGAAAAAAGGAAATGGGAAGGAAAGGAGGAAGGAAGGAAGGAGAAAGGGAAGTGGAAGTGTAAGGGGAAGGGAAGGGAGGAAGAAAGAAGGAGGAAAAGAAAAGAAAGAAAGAAAGAAGAGATAAAAAGAAAGGAAGAAAGAGAGAAAGAAAGAGAGGAAAGAAAGGAAAAAAGGAAGAGGAAAGAAGTTGGGGAATGATGGGAGGGAGGAAAGGAAGAAGGAAGGCAGGAAGGAGAAGGGGAAGTGTAAGTTTAAGGGGAAGGGAAGGGAGGAAGAAAGAGAAAGAAAGAATGAATGAAAGAATGAAAGAAAGAAAAAAGCAAAAAGGAAGAAAGGAAGGAAAGACAAAGAAAAAGAGAAAGAAAGAGGAGAGAAGTGGGGAAAGGAAGGGAGGGAGGAAGGGAAAAAGGAAGGAGGGAAGGAAGGAAAGAAGGAAGGAAGGAGAAGGGAAAGTGGAAGGGGAAGGGAAGGGAGGAAGAAAAAGAAAGGAAAGAAAGGAAGCAAGAAGAAAGCAAGAAAGAAAAGAAAAGGAAAGGAAAGAAAAGAAAAGAGGAGGAGAGAAGTAGGGGAAGGGAGATAGGGAGGGAAGGAAGGATGGGAGGGAGGGGTGTGTCACCAAGGTCAGGTTGAGGAGGTTGGGGCTGGGCTATGAGGCAGGAGGTGGAAGTAAGCAAGGAAGGAGAGGAACGGAAGCAGGGAGACACTTGAGGAAAGGCAAGAGGAGGATCGAACAGCAGGAAGGTGCCAGGGTCTGAGCTGGGAGACAGGTGATGCCCTGTGGAGCCCCCATGTTGGGGCTGCTCTGAGGAGCCAGGGTGTGGCTGCAAGTGAGTAGTA
>NW_016108336.1:69105-76310 GCF_001604975.1 Cebus imitator
ATCAAGTACCCGGTCCAAGTGCCCTACAAGTGGATAAGAGTAACCCCTGCCCCATAATCATTGAGGGGCTGCCCCCAGAAATCCTGTTCTGAAAGCCATTCACCTTCGGGCTATCATTCCAGCCCGCTCCCCTACCACTCCGGCCGCCCTCCTACCTCTCCAGCCTCTTCAGTCTCTGTAGCCACCACCCACTGCAGCGAGGACGGCTGCAGTATCGCAGGCTGCAGCCTCCAGCGTGCAGCAGGTGGCTCCACTACCCCTTCTGTTCCTCTAAGCCGGGAACACAGTGGCTCCCCAGAAAGATACACAAGAGCCTGGAATGGCGTTAGACTTCCTCAGCATGCTTTATATACTGAGGTTTTGTACATGGTTCCTGGACTACATGTTCTGATTGGATGACAGAAAACCTCTAGGCCTACTCTGATTGGGTTTTATTTCCATGCTCTGATTGGTTGTCCTCAGACTTGTTAACATCCAATGAGACGGTGTAGTCCAGGAACCTCAGTGCATGACCTCAGTATATAAAGGGTGCTGATGGGAAGTCAGTCCATTCCAGGCTCTTCTGTGTTTGCTCACTGTGTTGTTGGGTGTCGGGCTTAGAGGAGCAGAAGACGGGAGAGCCAGGTGCTGCGTGCTGGAGGCTGGAGTCTGCGGTACTGTAGTTCGCCTTGCTGCGGCTCGTCTGGCTGCGGTTGGCGGTAGCCACGGAGTCGTGCAGCTGGAGCGGTAGGAGGGGAAAACACTAGTTCTGAGGTAGATGGGAGGGCTAAAGAGGGTAGTTACTACCAAAAGGAAAGAGAGGATGGCGAACAGGATAAGGCGTTGCAAAAAGACGGTGAGAAAAAGATGGTGGGAAAACTATTTTGGGGTAGATGGAGGGATTAAAAAAAGGGGAGCAGAAGGGAGAAAAGCTTTTCTGAAAAGATTGTGGGAAAACTTTTTGGGTAGATGGAAGGGGAAAAGAGTGGCAATTGAGAGGAGGAAAGAGATGATGGTGGGGGGGAAGAGGGGTGAGCAGGAGGTAGAGAAGGTGTGAAAAAACACAGTTGGGAGGAAAAACAGGGACACGGTGAGTAAAAAGATTTGGGGCAGACGCAGAAGGGAAGAGTGGGGACAAGTGGTAGAAGAAAAGACGATGCAAAGAGGGAGGCGGAAGAGAAAGTGGGCAAGCAGGAGGGAGAGAAGGTTTTGCGAAAAGAAGGGGAGAAAAGCTTTTAGGTAGATGAAGAGGAAAAAGGGGGTGGCGAGTGGGAAGGAGAAAAGGTTTGTGAATAGATGATGGACAGGAAAGAAAGATGGCGCAAACAGTGGATAAAGTGTTTGGGTACATGGAGGAGGAAGAGGGTGGCAAGTGGGAAGAGTAAGGAGGGGGTGGCCAGAGGGAGTGCGGAAAGAAGGATGGGACAAAGATGATGGGGTAAATAGTTAGGGGAGATAGAGGGCAAAAGCGGGGGCAAGCAGGATAAGGGAAAGAAGAGGGGTAGTGGGAAGCGGGAAGGTTTTGTGAAAAAGATGATGAGGAAATGTTTTGGAGTAGATGGAGAAGGGAAAGAGGGTGGCAAGAAAGAAAGGGGAAAAAGACGATGGGGAAAACAGTTTTGGGGTAGATGAAGGGGGAAAAGAGGGTGCTGAAGCAGGAGTGGTGAGAAGGCTTTGGTAAAAGATGGGGAAAATGTTTTTGTGTAGATAGAGGAGCAAACGGGGGATGAGAGTGAGGCGGGAAAGAGGGTGGAAAGAAAGGAAGAAAGCACATTGGGGAAAAACGGTGGAGAAAAGTTTTGGGTTAGATGGGTGGGGGAAACGGTAGTGAGCAAGAGAGTAGAGAAGAAGTCTTTGCAAAATGACAGTGGGGAAAAATGTGGAAAAAGTGTTGGGGTAGATGGAGGAAGAAAAAGGGTGGAGAGAGGGAGGGGGTCAAAGGATGTCGGGAAAAGAAGATGGGGAAATAATGCTGGGGGACAAAGGGTTTGGGTAGATCTTTTTCCGATTTTTAAATCAGATCATTTGTATTTTTTGCTTTGGAGTAGTTTGAGTTCTTTATATGTTTTGTGTATGAACCCCTTGCCTGATGGCATAGTTTGCAAATTCTTCCATTTTCTGGATTGTTTCTTCATTCTGATTGCTTCCTCTTCTTTGAAGAAACTTCTAAGTTTAACGCAATTGCATTTGACTCTCTTTGCTTTTGTTGCTTGTGCTTTTGATGTCTATTTGAAAATGCCTTGTCCTAACCAATTTCATGAAGGATTTATACTGTTTTCTTCTCTAGTAGTTTCATAGTCTCAGGTCCTACATTTAAATCTTTATTTTGAGTAGATTTTTGTATTTGGTAAGGTAACGGTCTAGATTTATTCTTGTACATGTATGTGTTGTGTTTTCCTGGCACAGTTTATTGAAGAGACTGTCCTTCCTGAAGGTGTGTTCTTGGCGCCTTTGTTAAAAATGAGTTGACTGTAAATGCATGAATTTATTTCTGAGTTCTCTATTCTGTTTCATTTGTATATGTCTCTCTGTCATTATTCTATGTCTGTGTGTGTCTGTCTCTTCCTTGTCCCTTTTATGGCCAGTACCATGCTGTTTTTGTTACTATAGATTTATAATACATTTTGAAATCAGGTATTGTGATGCTTCCAGCTTTTTTCTTTTTGTTCATGATTCTTTTATCTATCTGGGGTATTTTGCATTTCTATGTGAATTTTAGGACTTTTTTTTCTATTTCCATGAAGAATGTCTTTTATAATTTCGCGTGGATTGCATTGATTCTGCAGATCACATTGGGTGATACAGATATTTTAATGTATTCTACTGGTGCTTGGACATGGGATATCTTTCCATTTACATGTGTGTTTTAATATCTTTCATCTCTCTTTTATCGTCTTCAATGTGGGATCTTCCAACTTTTTGGTTATCTCTAGGTATCTTTTTTGGTGGTAGAAGTAATGAAATAGGTTTCTTGAATTTTTATTATGAAGGAATGTTGAATTTTATGTTTTTCAGCATTACTGAAATGATTATATAGTTTTTTCTTGATTTGCTGAATGTGATGCAGCACATTTATTTATTTGGCTTTATTGAATCATCCTCATAATCCTCAGATGAATCCCGCTTAATCATGGCAGATGATCTTCTTCTTGTGTTGTCAAATGCAGTTTTCAAATAGTTGGTCGAGGATTTTTTGCATCTGTGTTCATCAGGAATATTTGCCTGTTGTTTTCTTTTTTGTGTTGTGTTTTGGTCTGGTTTTTGTACCAGGGCTGGTCTCATAGAACAAGTTTGGAAGTGTTCCTTCCTCTTCATTTTTGGGGGAGTATTTTGAGAAAATTTGGTATTAGCTTTTTAAAAAATGTTTCATTGAATGCAGTAGTAAAACCATGATTCTTGTGCTTTGCTTTGACAGGAGACTTTTTATTACTGCTTTAATTGCATTACCCATAATTGGTCTGTTCCATGTTTCTTATTTTTCTGTCATTTTCTCCACATCAGCCCAGGGAAGCGGGGGAGGCAACAGCAAGTGGCCACACTAGCTGCTGCCCTTCTCTCTGGCCACTGACACATCTGGTTCATCTCAGCATCCCTAGTTGTTATGTAGGGGGCAGAGTGTAGCCTGCCCTGGCCTGGGAATGCACCAACACAGGGCCCCGGGGTGAGCCCAGAGCTGGAGCTGCAGGTAGAAATTCAGGAGAGGAGAGGACCCTGACCTCTCACTTCCTGGTCCCGGTCATGAGGTTCCAGGAGTGGAGCCAGAGTGGGCCCACTCAGTGATGTTGTAATAACAGGACAGAGAAGGCAGCAGCCTTCAACACTTCACATGAAAATGTGGTGTAAGAACCACTATCAATCCAGTCTTGGCCAGAAAGTCGTTGCCATTGTTGAGAGAGCCACTGTCTGAGTGCCCATAGCTGTGTATGTATGTATGAAATATATACATATATATGTAATGCTTCTTGGCTTACAGTGTCTAAAATATTTACCATCTAATGTGTCATAAGAAATGTCTGCGTCTCCCAGTGCTACCTGCTTATGGTTGTGCATGACCCTATAAAGATTCAACCACTTTTAATAACAGTAAACGATAATATTAGCTACCATTTACTGAGGCTCAGAAATGTTAAGTAACTTGCCTAAGGTCACACAGCCATTAAGTGGCAGAGTGGGATCTTGCAGTGACAGCTTGGAGGGAGAGGAGAATAAGTGATGGACTTGATTACTGCCATGCAGATGCAGGTGGCCCCCTGGACTTCAGCTTCTCTAGGGCTGTGCTTAACTCCAAAACTGCCTGGAAGCTCTGTGACCCTGTCTCTCCTCATGAGATTGCTCTGGGATGGCTGCCAAAGCTTCGTTTTAATTACAATCCTTGTGAGAACAGTGTGGCCAGAAGCTTCTGTCTTTCTGGCATTTTCCTTCCTGTGGAGCCTCCCAGCCTCAGCAGTTCTTTTGTAAATTGGCTAACTCCCCTCTGGTTTCCTCCTAGGCTTTACCTTGTGGGTGCAGAGGATAGACTACTGCTGCTAAGCCGTGCTGAGCATCATTTCTGGTGGGCAGGGTTGACAGGCCCCCTGCTTCTTCACTACTCCAGACTCATCTTTACAGAGCAGACACATCTCACTTCCTGGCATCACTGAAGAATGTTCTGGTAAGTAAATTCTTCAGGAATCAAAGCTTATTGCTCAGAAAACTCAACTTTAGAAATTTTGAACTATTTTGCACATTAATCTGTTTTTTTTTTTTTTTTTTGAGATGGAGTCTTACTTTTGTTGCCAAGGCTGGAGTGTAGTGGCACAATCTCGGCTCACTGCACCCTCTGCCTCCTGGCTTCAAGCAATTCTCCTTTGCCAGCCTCCGGAGTAGCTAGGATTACAGGTGCCTGCCACCACGCCCAGCTAAGTTTTATATTTTCCATAAAGATAGAGTTTCACCATGTTGGTCAGGCTGGTCTTGAACTCCTGAACTCAGGTGATCCGCCTGCCTCGGCCTTCCAAACTGCTGGGTCTGTGCTATGGCCAGGTCCAAGACAGGGCCCAACCAAGTCTAGGGTGATAGCCAGGGCAGAGTCAAACCTAGGATAGGGCCAAGACAGAGACAGGGCAGGCAGTGAAGGGCCAGGGTGGTGCCAAGGACAGGGAATGGCCAGGGCAGTGCCAAAACAAGGGTAAGAACAGTGCAGGTTAGTGGCATGGCCAGAGTCCAGGGAAAGGGTCAGGGCCGTAGCAGCACCAGCAACAGGGCTGGGGCCAGGATAGTGACAGAGCCCGGGTCAGAGCCAGAGAAGTGCAAGACCAGGGTATTGCCAGGCATTTCAGGGTCAGGACCAGGACAGAACCAGGGTAAGGCCTCAAGCAGGAAATGGCCAGGGCGAGGGGCCAGGTTAGGGTTGAGCATAACAGAGGGTCAAGGCCAGGGAAGGGCCTGAGCCAGGGTAAGGGTCAGGGCCAGGGCCAGCGTGGAGACAGGGCCAGGGTTGTGACAGAGCAGGGACAGAGCTGGTTCATAGACAAGATAGGGCCAATGTCAAGGTAGGGCCAGGCTAGTGCTAGCTAGTACCAGGGCTGAGGTAGAGTCAGGGCATATTGAGGGTGGGACTAGGGCCAGGGTAGTATAGGGCAGGGTATTGGCATGACTGGGCTGTTGCAGGGCCATTCAGCACTAAGACAGGGCAGAACAGGGCAGGATGATGGGTAAAGGCAGGACAGGAACAAGCCAAGGCTGGGCCAGGTCAGTTCAGGACCTGGATACCTTCAAGCCCAGTTCATGACAGGGCAGGTTCAGGGCTACGGCAGGACAAAGTGTAGGACAAGGGCCAGGTCTGGGCTAGGGGCAGGTCCCAAGCAGGGCTTAGTCAAGGCTAGATTAAGGGCTGAGGACAGGGCCAGGGAAGGATGACAACACAACCAGAACATGTCAGGGCAGGGAGTTCAAGACAAGGGCTATGCTAGGACAAACCAGGGCCCGGGCCATGGCAGAGTCAAGACAGGTCCTTGGCAGGGCCAGGGACCATGGAAGGGTCAGGGTCAGGGCCTGGATAAGGGCAGGACCATGGAAGGGAAGGTCCAGAGCCAGGCCATAGAGAGGGTAGAGAAAAAGCCAAGGCAGGGTTAGGGCAGGGACAGGTAGGGACCAGGGCCAGGGCATAACCAGGGCAGGATAGGCCAGGGTAATTACATGACTAGGCCATGACAGGGCCAGGTCAGTCCTGCAAGAGAGCAGAACAGGCAAGGGCATGGAGGCAACGGGGCAGGGATGGGCCATGGCAAGGATGGGAACAATCAAGCCCATGACATATCTAAGTCCAGGTCACAGCCAGAACAGGACCAGGACCATGACCACTGGCAGCATGATGTCATGCCAGGACCAAAGTCAGGACAAAAAGCAGGGTCAGAGTGAAGGCATAGGCCAGTCCAGGTCCAAGGAAGAGGCAGTGCATGCTGGGGCCTGTGTAGCACAGGGCCAAGGAAAGGCCACGGCAGATACAGGTCAGGGCAGGACAGGACCAAGTCAGGGTCAGGGCTATGGCAGGACCAGTGGCAGGGTGAGGGCCATGGCAGGACCACGGACAGGGCCAAGTCAGGGCTAGAGCAGGGCCTGACATGGATAGTGTTGGGCAGGGCAGGGCCAGGGTAGTGCAGTGCCCAGTCAGGGCTGGGCCAGGGAAGGACCAGAATCAGGGCAGTGTCAGAGCCTGGGCAGGACCAGCGCAAGGTCATGGTCAGGGAAAAACCAGGGGCAGGGTCACAGCCAGGGACAGGCCAGGGCCAGAAGCAGGGCAGAACCAGGGGCAGGGCTTGGGTCAGGGCAAGGACAAAGTCAGCACAGGATTGGGTTAGGGCCAGGCTACAGTAGTGAAGAGCCAAGACAGGACATGGCCAGTGTATAGTGGGGACAGAGCCAGGGATTGGCGGGGCAAGGATAGGGAAAGCAAGGACCGAGACATTGACAGAGCAGGGCCCACAACAAGGCAGGGCTAGAAAGGGGCCAGGGCAAGGGCAAAGCCAGAGAAGGGCCAGAGAAAAAGCAGGGCCAGGGAGGGGCCAAAGCAAGAACAGTTCAGAACCTGAGCCAGGTGAGGCTTAAGGCAGGGCCAGGGCAAAGCAAGACCATGGTAGGGAGGGACATAGCAAGCCAGAGTAGGGCCAGGGCAAGGTCAGGGCCAAGGCAGGACTAGGATAGCACAGGGCCAAGGAAGGACTAGCACCAGGGCAGAACCAGAGAAT
>NW_016108336.1:77064-80548 GCF_001604975.1 Cebus imitator
GTATGGCCAAAATCAGGGCAGGGCCATAGCAGAGGCAGGCCTAGGAGCAGGGGTAGGGCAAGCACTGGGTCAGGGTATGGTGGGGCCAATAAAAGCCCAGGATAGAGGATGACAGGTCAGGGCCAGAGTAAGGCCAGGGAGAAGGCACAATCAGGGCCACGGTCATGCCAATGCAGAGAGAGCCGATGAAGGGTCAGTGCAGGGTGAAGGCAAGACCAGGATATGGAGGAGTAAGGAAGAGTAAGGGAAGGGCCAGTGCAGGGCCAGAGTCCAGGCCAGGGCAGACTTGGGTCCTGGATAAGGACAGAGCAGGACCATGGCAGGGAAGGGCAGGACAGGGCCAGAGCCTGGCCATAGAGAGGGTGGGACAAAAGCCAAGTCAGGGTCAGGAAAAATCTAGGAAGGGGCTAGGGGCAGGCCAGAACCAGGACACAACCTGGTTAAGTGCAGGGTAAGACAGAGTAATGGCATGACTGGGTTATAGTAGTGCCAGGAAAGGGCAGAACAGGTAGGACCTTGGTGAGTCCAGAGCAAGGACAGGACAAGTAGGACCGGGACAAATCAAGCCTTGGACATGTCCAAGTACATGTCAGAGACAGAACGGGACCAAGACCATAAGCATTGACAGGCCAGGGGCCATGGCAGGACCAGAGTCAGCACAAGGGGCAGGGTCAGGGCCAGTACAGGTCCAGGACAGGGACAAGGTAGCACATGGCTAAGATACGGCAAGTGTGGGGCCAGATTAGGGCAGGGCACTGCAGGGCCAGGCTGAATGTGAAAGCCACCCTCAGAGCTGCTCCCAGGAAGAATCAGGGACAGGGCATGGCAGGGCCATTGCAGCAGTGGGCCAAGGAAAGGCCAGGGAAGGTAAGGCCAGGGCTGGGCAGGGGCAAAAGCAGTGCCAGGGCCAGAAGCAGGGAAAGGCCAGAGACAGGGCAGGATCAGGGCCAAGTCCAGGTCAGGGCTATGGCTGGATGAGTGGTAGGTTGAGCACCATGGCCAAGCGAGGGTGAGGACAGAAACAGAGCCATGTCAGGACCCCTGTATTGGCAGGACAGAGCAAGGAAAGTGGCACTGCCCAGTCAGGACTGTGCCAGGGCAGGACCTAGGGCTGCGTCATGGCTAGGAAAATACCAGGTTCAGGGTCACAGCCAGGGACTTGACAGGACCAAGGTGAGAACCAGGGCAGAGCCAGAAGCAGAGCAGAACCATGGCCAGGGAAGGAACATGCAGGGCCAGGGCTTGGGACAGGGCAAGGTAAGGACCAGCATAGAGCAGGACATGGATAGGGTAGTGCAGAGCCAAGGCAGGATAGGGCCAGTGTAGAGCAAGGACAGGGCCAGAGGATGGCAGGGCAGGGACAGAGAAGGCCAGGCCCAGGACATGGACCAGACAGGGCCCGCCTCAAGGCAGGGCCAGAAATGGGCCAGGACAAGGGCAAGGACTCAGAAGGGCCAAGGAAATGGCGGGGCCTGGTAAGAACCAGAGGCAGGGCAAGGGAAAGGCAAGGACAAGGGAGGAAGGGCCTCAGAAAGCCAGAGTAGGGCTGGGGCAAGGTCAAGATCGATGAAGGACTAGGATAGCACAGGGTCAAAGCAGGGCCAGTGAAGGGTAAATCCAGGACATCGCTAGAGCAGAACCAGGGCATGGCAGGGCCAGGGAATAGTCAGGTCCATGGCTTGGCCAGGTCAGGGTCAGTGACATGCCATAGCCACAGCAGGTCCAGGGACACGGCAGGACCAAGATAGACCAGAGCCAAGGCAGGCATAGGGTGGATTCCATGACAAGGCATGACTGGGTCAAGGACAGGGCCAGTCTAAGTTGAGGCCCAGGGAGGGTCCAGAGCAAGGGCAGAACCAGGAAAGGGCAAGATCAAGTCCATGGAATGGACAGAGCATGGTCAGTACTATGCCATAGCCAGGGCAGTTCCAGGGACAATGCTGGGCCAAGAGGGGCCAGGGCCAAGGCACAGCCAGTGGGGGCCAGGGCATTGTCAGGGCCAATGTAGGGCCAGACCAATGCTGGGTCAGGGACAGAGCCAGACAAGGGCAGGGCCGGGGAGGTTCCAGGGTAAGGGCAGGGCCAGGGAAGAACCAGGACAAGACAAAGGCAGGGGCCAGTGCACAATACAGGCAGTGTAGGGGTAGGGAAGAGCAGGACTAAGGTAGCACAGGGCAGGGCTAAAAGCAGGGGAGGACCATAGCAGGGGCAGGACTGGGAACACGGTTAGGGCAAGTGCTGGGAAGGGCATGGCAGGAACAGGGAAGAGGAGGGCATGGCCAGGACCAGAGTAGTCCTCGGGTCAGCCCAGGGCAAGGCCAGGGAAAGTTTGAGGAGAAGGTAGGGCCAGGGCCAAGACAGAGCCAGGGTAGAGCAGGACCAGTGCAAGACCAATTCAGGGTGAGGGCAAGGAAAGAGCATGGAAGAGCAGGGACGTGGTGGGTCAGAGCCTGGACAAGGGTATTGTAGGCCCAGGAATATCACAGGAACAGGACCAGGGAAGGGCAAGGTCAAGGCAGGACCAGAGCCAAACCATAGAGGGGGCAGAGCAAGTGCCAAGGCAGGGCCAGGTAGTTCAAGGGTTAAGTGACACCAAACCCTGAGTACTAGGGCTGAGGCAGGATCAGGGAAGGTCCAGGGAGTCAGTGCTAGATCAAAGACAAGGCCAAGGAAGGACCAGGGATATTCAGGGCCATGGCACAACTAAGGCAGGGTCGGGTAGGGCAATGGAAGGACCAGGACATGGCAGGCCCACGCCAGCACTGAGACAGAGCAGAGCCAGACCAGGAGAGGACAGGGCAAAGACAGGGTTGGCCCAATGCTCAGCCAGGGTCCTGCCTTGTCCAGTGTGGAGGGCAGGACCTAGGGAAAGACTAAGGATTCGCAAGTCCCTATCTATCCCAGCACTTCGGAATGCTGAGGTGGGCGGATCACGAGGCCAGGGTTAGAGATAATCCTGGCCGAAGGGTGAAACCCCATCTCTACTAAAAATACAAAAAATAGGTGGGCAGGGTGGCAGGTACCTGTAATCATAGCTGACTCTTCTTATTTTTTTACATGTGTATATATACATATGCATACAGGCATATGTATGTATTATAAGTATATACACATACATGTGCATGTATAGTGTGTGTGTGTGTGTGTAGTGTATATATAAATATATACACACACAGGTGTATATACAGTTTTGAGACCAAGTCTCACACTGTTGCTCAGCTGGAGTACAGTGGCACAAACTCTGCTCACTGAAATCTCTGCCTTTCAGGTTCAAACTGTTCTCCTGCCTCATCCTCCAAAAGCGCTGGGATTACAGTCATGAGCCACCACCCCCTGCCTCCTGACCCTTTTTAAGGCACCCGTCCCACCTCCATCTCCACCATGGGCTGTGTCCTGGCCTCCCAAACCCAGATTTGCAGGCGCTGTCCCAAGCCTCCAGGGTGGGCTGGATGGGCTGGCTCACACCAGTAATGCCAGCACTTTC
>NW_016108336.1:82523-84262 GCF_001604975.1 Cebus imitator
CTTGGCCTAGATACTGGGCTTTTTTTCTTTTTATTTCTTTTTTTTGAAACAGGGTCTCTGTCACCCAGGCTGGAGTGCAGTGGCACAATGACAGCTCACTGCACCCTCGACCTCCCCTAGGCTCAGGTGATCCTCCCGTCTCAGCCTCCCAAGTAGCTGGGACTGGAGGCATGCACCACCATACCAGGATAATTTTTTTTTTGTAGAAACGGGGTTTTGCCATGTTTCCCAGGCTGGTTTGGAATTCCTGGGCTCAAGTAATTGAGCACCTTGACCTTCCAAATTGCTGGGATTACAGGCATGACGCACCATGCCTGGCCTATGGTGGACTTTAAATCAACACTGATTTTAAAAACCTGGCTGGGTGCAGTGGCTCACACCTGTAATCCCAGCACTTTGCAAAGCCAACGCAGGTGGATTGCCTGAGGTCAGGAGTTCGAGACCAGCCTGGCTAACATGCTGAAACCTCATTTCTACTAAAAATACAAAAAATTAGCTGGACTTGATGTAATCCCAGAGACCCAGGAGGCTGAGGCAGGAGAATCACTTGAAGCTGGGAGGCAGAGTTTGCAGTGAGCTGATATCACACCATTGCACTCCAGCTTGGGCAACAAGAGCAAAACTCCATCTAAAAAAATAAAAACCAGCCTCACAGAGCTTACATATTGGGGCAGGGGGATAAACAGAAAATCTGCAAAGCATAAAGCATGGTTGATGCAATTGCCAAGTAGAAGCAGGGCAGCGAGTAAGAGCAATTGTATTTATTTTTAGGGGACTGCAACATTATTTCGGTGTAGGCCAGAGGGAGGCCTTAGAGTAAAGACATGAAGGGGCAGGAGGGAACAGCATTGCAGGCAGAGAAAACATCAGCTGCAGAGGCCCTGAGGTCACCTGCGAGGGTGTTGGAGGAAGGTCAGGGGTGGTGGGAGGAGATGAGCTGGAGATGGACAGAGAAGATGGAGTGTGGCCAGATAACAACTCTGACTTTTGCTCAGAGTGAGCTGGGAGTTCGTGGTGCAGTTCTGAGCAGAGGGGAACAGGATCCATCTTGCTTTAACAGGATCCCTTGGTTGCTGGCTTGAGGACAGATAAGGGAGGGGGAGACATAGGAGGTTGTAATAATCCAGGCAATACCTGCGGTGGCATCGGGGTGGTGAGTCACTGACTCTTAGGAGTATGTTGCAGCTGAAGCCAACAGAATGTGCTGATGTAAGCTGTGAGAAAGGGAGGAGTTGACTGACTTCAGAGATTCTGGCTGAACTTGGAGAAGGATGGAGGTGCTGTCGGTAGAGACAGAGAAGATGGAGGAGTAGTTGGTGGGGCAGGAGGTGGCTTGTTCAATTTAGGGTCTCATCCAGTCAAAGTTGGAAGCAAGTCAGGGCTCAGGGGAGCAGCCCAGGCTTGAGATATAATTTGAGGAACCATGAATTTATAACTGGTATTTCAGCCCCTAAAACAGGCCAGGTCCAGTGGCTCATGCCTGTAATCCCAGCATTCTGGGAGGCTGAGACAGGAGGGTCACTTTAACTCAAGAGTTCAAGACAAGACTGGGCAATATAGCAAGACCCCATTGCTAAAAAATAACTGCATGTGGTGCACACCTGTGGTCCCTGCTACTAGAGAGGCTGAGGTGGGAGGATCACTTGAGCCCAGGAGGTCAGGCTGCAGTGAGCCATGATTGTGCCACCGAATGCCAGCATGGACAACAGAGCGAGACCTGTCTCAAAAAAATAAACAAA
>NW_016108336.1:89877-92268 GCF_001604975.1 Cebus imitator
AGGTTATCCAGTGGCCTCAGCCTCCTGAAGTGCTGGGATGACAGGCATAACCCACTGCATCCAGCCTGGAAACATTGCTTCTGAGGGCACACTTTCCTGGGGACTGTCTGGAGGGCTGGAGTAGTAGGGGGAGACAGCCACCATGCCTGCTTCAGTTTCCATGGTGAGACTTCACTTCTACAAAAAATACGAAAATTAACCCAGTGGAATGGCAGGTGTCTGTGGTTTCGACTACTCAGGAGGCTGAGGTAGGAGGATTGCTGGAGCCCAAGAAGTCAAGGCTGCAGTGAGCCATGATCTGGCCAATGCACTCTAGCCTGGGTGACAGACCAAGACCCTGTCTCAGAAAGTAAATAAATATGGGTTGAATGTGGTGGCTAACACCTATAATCTCAGCACTTTGGGAAGCTTAGGTGGGCAGGTCACCTGAAGTCAGGAGTTCAAGACCAGCCTGGCCTACATGGTGAATTACCATCTCTACCAAAAAATACAAATCAGCCACCTCCAAACCCTAGACTCTGTGCTCCTGGGGCCACCCAGGTGCAAGTCTGAGGCCAAGCCTAAAAGCCACTTCCTTCCCTCTCCTCCTCCTCTGCAGGCTCCATCCTGTACAAGCAGTCATCAGGACCCTCCTCCTTGGCCACAGCTGCTGTCCCTGAGGAGCCAGGCCCCAAGTCAGCAGAAGTGGGCAATAACTTCCTGGGGGACTTTGTGGTAGGCGACCAGCCTGGTGTGAAGCCAAACATGGTGCAGTACCTGGGTGAGATGCAGTTAGCACCAGGCTGGTGGGCCATTGTGGTGCTGGTTGACCCAGTGGGCAAGAATGATGGTGTGGTGGGCAGTGTACTCTACTTCAAGTGCCCAGCCCTCCAGGGCATCTTCATGTGGCCCTTCCAGCTTCCCTGGCAGCCCACGGCTGAGGGCTCGGGTAGCGATGACCACTCTGTAGAGTCACTGACTGCCCAGAACCTGTCACTGCATTTGGGCATGGCCACAACCCTGCTGAGCAGCCACGTAATCCTGCTGTGGGAGAGCATCCTTAACAGCTCGGTGAAGATGGGCAACAAGTGGGGCTCTTACCTCTGGGACAGCGGCTCTGTGAAGTGGGGCGATAAGGACCTGTGCCTGGGCGACTACGTGCTGGTGAGTGTGGGCAGTACTGGGCTCTGGACCCAGCCTCCCTTCCTTCCCCTGCTCCACCCCACATGGCCAAGCTGGACCCCTGGGGCTGGCAGAAATGGGACTCGAAGGGGGCTTGGACAGGGTCCAGCCTGGAACACCTGTTCCTTATCAGGACCATACAAAGTGACAAGAAAGACAGGTAATGCGGGCTCTGGAGACTGTAGTTGCGTGACCCTGGATAAGTGTCTTAAATTTTCTGGGCCTTACTCTTTGTATTGGTAAAATGAAATTTTCTTTTTTGGAGACGAAGTTTTGCTCTTGTCGCCCAGGCTGGGGTGCAGTGGCACAATTTCAGCTCATTGCAACCTCTACCTCCCGGGTCCAAGTGATTCTCCTGCCTCAGCCTTCCAAGTAACTGGGATTATAGGCTCCCACCATCATGCTTGGCTAATTTTTGTATTTTTAGTAGAGACAGGGTTTCACCATGTTGACCAGGCTGGTCTCAAACTCCCGACCTCAGGTGATCTGTCTGCCTCAGCCTCCCAAAGTGCTGGTATTGCAGGTGTGAGTCACTGTGCCAGACCAAAATGGGAATTTTAATCGTACCTCACTCATAGTTGGAAATGCTTTAAAACATATCATTTGTCTAGACAGTTCCTAATACTAAGTACCCCCTACATTTTGGCTATTACTGATGCTATCTATTGATACATCCCATCCACATGTGTGTGCCAGGCATGTACTGGAAAAGTCTGGGAACTGGAGTTCTCAGGGCCCTTGGTCCTGGCCGGGCACAGTGGTTCACGCTTATCATCCCAGCACTTTGGGATGCTGAGGTAGAAGGATCCCTTGGGCCCAGGAGTTCAAGATCAGCCTGGACAACATAGTGAGACCCCGTCGCTACATAAAATACAAAGAAAAAGTAATAACTGGTCATGGTGGCGCATGCCTGTAATCCCAGCTAACTCAGGAGGCTGAGGTGGGAGGAGGGCTTGAGCCTGGGAGGCAGAGATTACAGTGAGCCAAGATTGTACCACTGCACTCCGGCCTGGGTGACAAAGCCAGACCCTGTTTCAATAATAATAATAAGGCTGGGTGAGGCAGCTCACACCTGTAATACCAGCACTTTGGGAGGCCAGGGTAGGCAGATCACCTGATGTCAAGAGTTTGAGACCAGCCTGGCCAACATGGTGAAACCACATCTCTACTAAAAATACAAAAATTAGCCAGCTGTGATGGCTTGCGCCTGTAGTCCCAGCTGCTTGGGAA
>NW_016108337.1:0-1324 GCF_001604975.1 Cebus imitator
TGTCTGTGTGTGTCTGTGTGTGTGTGTCTGTGTGTGTGTGTCTGTGTGTGTCTCTGTGTGTGTGTGTCTGTGTATGTGTGTGTGTCTGTCTGTCTGTGTCTGTGTGTGTGTGTGTGTGTCGTGTGTGTGTGTGTGTGTGTCTGTGTGTGTGTGTGTGTGTGTGTGTGTTGCAGCAGAGGGGCCCTCTGTTCCTAGAAAGTCACAGAGGCACCTTCCCTTGAGCTATATCCTGGTTAGTATAACATTTCCTGATCTTGCCAAACAAGACTACTTCCCTGAACTGTAAAACTTCCCACACATTGAACACACGGACAGGGTAAGAGATATGAATGATGGTCACGGGCAGGAAAGGGGAAAATTACAATAGGAAAGTTGGAGATTCTGTTGCCAACACCCCTTTGGGATGGTTAGAGGCTGGGGTCAGTCCAGATGCTTTGGATGACACCAAGGGGTGGCCCTGACCGGAAACCCTCAGTTGCCTCAGGACCTCTTCCAGCCCCACACGACAGCTAAGTCCTCCATGAAAGGAAGCTGGTTCAAACGCGGCCACCATGACCAGCAACCCGTGGGTACTGGGGGATTCTCCATGTTCTCCCCCACATCTTGCAAGGCTGGCAGCATGCTAGTCACTTTTAAATGGCTGAAGTGGGGCCAGTATTTGGCTTGATTTGGTTCTAAAACAGAGGCCGAAAGCCTCAGAATGAAAGGACAGATTTGGAGTCGGCTGCTCTCCTCACTGTCTCAATGAATGTTGTACTTTGGTCTCCCGGGTGAGGTCCCCAGTATGAAGTGGCTACGTTGTCTGGGATAGACACCTGGGGTTCGTCGCCAGGAAACTTTAGGACACAGACACATGAGAGGGGTTTAGGAGTGGAGCTTTAATAGGCAGAAGAGAAAAGAAAGAGAAACAGTTTGCTGTCTCTACAGAGAGGGGTCTCTGAACGGAAGGGTGCATGTGTAGGGTCTTACTGTCCGGTTTGAAGAGGTGGTGTCTGGTTTACGTAGGGCTCACAGATTGTAAGCGTCACACCTGGCTGAAGCATAGTGTGTAGGCAAGCCTGGCCACCCACCCCAATCTTACTTGCAAAGGACTTCTCTTTGACTGGCTCCATATCTTCTGCTCCTCACTGTACAAGTGGCTGGTGGTGAAGAGAAGATGGAGCCTCCATCTTGAACACGTCTGGTCCCTAGTTCATGCCGTCAGCACCTGTGCAAGCTCCCCCATTGCTTGTCTGTCTCTGAAGCTCCACTTTCCAGGCTGCCCTTTGTTAGAAAATGATTGGGGGCTGCTTTTCATTAAGAGGAAAAGCGTTACTAAGGACTC
>NW_016108337.1:2381-8631 GCF_001604975.1 Cebus imitator
TGGCCCCTGTCCCGCAGTGGAGCCTCCTGCTCTGGCAGAGTTGCAAAGATTCCCAGGGGCAGCTGGCACCCCAAACTGCACTCAATCTGCCCCTAACAAGGCTGTCCTCGCAGACATGCTCTTTATTTATTTTATCATAATTTTGTTTTGAGACAGGCTCTTGCTGTTTCCCACGCTGAAGCACAGTGGTGTGATTATGACTCATTGCAGCTTCGCCTCCTGGGGTCAAGCCATCCCCTTACCTCAGCCTTCCCGGTAGCTAGGACCCTGCCCCGGGCTGTGGCCTTGCTCTTTAGCAAAGGAGCTCTGATTAGACGCAGGTCAGTGGGTGAGTGTTCCCGCAGACTGTCGGTGCATTCTCCTTTTTTAGCCCCTTTGTCTTCAGGCTGGTCTAGAGGCCGCCTTTGGCTTTCTGCACATTTGTTCTGAGTGTCCCCAGCATTCTTGGGCCAACCAACCACACCTGGACCAAAAAAACGGATAGTACCTGCTTCCTCCTGACTCCAGGACTCCAGGCAGGGAGGTTGGGACAACAGAGGTTGTCCCCTTCCACGGAGAGCCCTGAGGGCGCCTCTTTGACCTGAGACTTCTTCTCCTCATGGGCCTGTCTCCTCACCTGTGTGTCTCTTTTTCTTTCTGATAGTTCCATCTTAGTTTTGCCGTTACTCAGTTCTGGGGGAATGGAGAAGGGATTATTTCCCTGCGTGGCTCCAAATGCAAGGTTCCAGGCCCTTTGGCTGACTGTGGAGGCCACGGCAGGGTCTACTCCTGTAGGGTCCAGCCCTGCAGTGTCCTTGCAAGCCCTCTCTCCTGGTTTGGAAATGAGAAATTGTAGAAATAAAAGACAAAAGACACAGAGATAGAGAAAAGAAAGTTGGGCCCAGGGGTCCACTGCCACCCAAAGGGTGGAGTCCGGCAGTGGCCCCGAATGTCCATACCTTCTGACTTTTATTGAGCACAAAGCTGGGAGCAGGCTAGATAGGGCATGGCAGTGATAGGGTTGAGTATATCACGTGTCATGCAGGCGGGGCTCAGGAATTTCTAGTAGCCAGATGAGGAAAGGAGCATAATGCGTCCGCTCGTGTCCACACTTGTTAAGAAAGAATAAAGACTAAGATTTATGTTACTTTTACTGATTATCTCTTCTAAGATAAAGGGAGCCCCGTGCAGAAGTGGAACATGAGAGGGGACATGGAGTGTGACCACGGAAGCACAGCATCACATAGAGACAGTTAAGACCCTGGATGTTTGTGGGTGTTCCTGACAGCCGGCAGGCCTTACCACAAGAGCTTGAGAAGCGGAGTTTTCTCCTAACTCCTCCGGGGAGGAAGGCATCTCAGCCATTTTGGACGTCTCCTTCCCTGGCTGGCGAAACAGCGGGCGCTTTCCCAGCGCTGGCACTGCCGCAGAGCCGAGGCGCCCTCCAGCATCCCTTATGCGGGTGTGCCGAGGGCTTAGAGCATCTTGCCTTAGTGTCATTCATTTCACAGTGTCGCCCCAGGTTCACATGTCCGACCTGAGAGGCATCACTAAAAGAATTAAGATCACCTATGAATAACGAAGATCACATATGAATAACTAATAATGACCACGTTATATTTCTAGTTACTTTCTTCTTCGTTATTTATATGGAAATAGGCTGAGGCTTCTGGCTCCTGCCTCAGCACTTATGGGACGTCTGCCCTACACCTCCCAGGGTGTAGAGGTCCCTTGGCCTGAGCCCCATGTACAACCTGCCCATTGAGGCTCCCACTTCCGTGACTCCTCACCAGCCTTCCAGAACCGCCTCCCACAAATTGGTGTCTCAAAGTTGGCTGCAGGGGGAGCTGAATGAAGACGTCTGTGTCCAGCCTAGTTCCCTGAAAATATCCCATGTTAGTAATTTTCTGGAAGATGCTTTTGATTGGGTGGCACTTCCCTGGGGGGTTCAAAACAACCACATGGCCACGTTTTGACTTCTCCGTGGTCATTATGAGACAAGGACCAGCGCTAGGACCACCGTCTCAGGGGAAAGCCCTAAGCTGAGAAACCATCAAGGCAGGGAAGGTGAATGCAGGAGAAATGTGCTCCCTTACTTGGATGGGCATCCATGAACCTCAGCCTTCCCCTATAGCCTTCAAGGCAGGAAGCTGAGCCCCTCAGCCCCAGGCAGTGGGCTCCCCATCTCCCCAGAGATCCCCAGATGGCTGTACCCTTGTATGAGGACAGGAGATACTCTGTGCTTGCTCATGAGGCAGGAAGAGCACAGTTCCATAGGGGAGAAAGGAGGCAATGATGGGATAGGGAGCGGTGCTGGTGAAATCCCCTCCTTTCCAAGAATTCCGAAGGGTTATTCCAACCACTGGACTAAGCTCAGGTTTTGTTTTACATCTTGCTGAAATTCCTATGTAAGGGCCCTGGGAGTCATGCCCTGTCAATCACAAATTCTCATCAGATGGGTTTTGTTTAGCACTGTATATTGTGACTTACTTTCCAGTCGGACTCTAGCATAACATCATGTGACAAAGAAGGACGTCAAAGTATTTTGCCCCATTACTAGTTTATTTGCCATGTTTTGTTATTTATTTATTTAATTTATTTATTTTTGTGATGAAGGTTCCCTCTGTCACCAGGCTGGAGTGCAGTGGTGTGATCTCAGCTCACTGCAAACTATACTCTCTGGGTTCAAACGTTTCTCCTGCCTCAACCTCCCGAGTAGCTGGGATTACAGCCACCTGCCACCCTGCCCAGCTAATTTTTTTATTTAGTAGCGAAGGGGTTTCATCATTTTGGCCAGGCTAGTTTCAAACTCCTGACCTCAGGTGATCCATCTACCCCAGCCTCCCAAAGTGCTGGGATTACAGGGTTAGCCACCATGCTAGGCTACGATCTTTTATCTTAACCTGAACATTTTTTTTTTTTTTTTTTTGAGGCGGAGTTTCACTCATGTTACCCAGGCTGGAGTGCAATGGCGCGATCTCGGCTCACCGCAACCTCTGCCTCCTGGGTTCATAACCTGAACATTTTATATTGATTGCCCCCAGGTCTTTAGACAGACTGAACCAATTGTCAACCAGAAAATGTTTAAATTTACCTGCAAAGCCCCTCCCAGCATTCCCCCACCTCACCTCCCATTTCTTTGAGTTGTCCTCCTTTCTGGACTGAACAGTGTATTTCTTAATGTATTTGATCGATGTCTCATGCCTCCCTAAAATGCACAAAACCAAGCTGTGCCCCAGCCACCTTGGGCGCATGTTCTCAGGATCTCCTGAGGGCTGTGTCATGGGCCGTGTTCTCAGGACCTCCTGAGGGCCGTGTCATGGGCCGTGTTCTCAGGATCTCCTGAGGGCCGTGTCATGGGCTGTGTTCTGTGTCATGGACCGTGTTCTCAGGACCTCCTGAGGGCCGTGTCATGGGCCGTGTTCTCAGGATTTCCTGAGGGCTGTGTCATGGACCGTGTTCTTAGGATCTCCTGAGGGCCGTGTCATGGGCACATGTTCTCAGTATCTCCTGAGGGCCGTGTCATGGGTCGTGTTCTCAGGATCTCCTGAGGGCCATGCCATGGGCCGTGTTCTCAGGATCTCCTGAGGGCCATGTCATGGACCATGTTCTCAGGATCTTCTGAGGGCCGTGTCATGGGCCATGTTCTCAGGATCTCCTGAGGGCCATGTCATGGACCATGTTCTCAGGATCTCCTGAGGGCCGTGTCATGGGCCATGTTCTCAGGATCTCCTGAGGGCTGTGTCACGGGCCATGGTCACTCATATTTGGCTCAGAATAAGTATCTTCAAATATTTTACAGAGTTTCACTCTTTTTGTTGACACATGATTAAAGAAACATCCATAAAATAGGAATGCCGGATGATGACAGGAGAAGCAAGGAACTATCAGGCAGCAATTTTACATAACATCAAGAAATGAGCTGTTAGAATTAGCTACAGAGATGAGCCTGGGCTGATAGGACCCTAGTGAACAAACACAAGGTGGGGCTCTGCTGATGGAGACCTTCTGGGTTCACACAGTGCTAGGTGTGACCCATGCCCACCCACACTTAATTATACACTCATTGCCCACCAAATCACACTCCCACCAGTGCCATGGCAGGTCCAAGCATGGTATTTAGTATGAAATGGTGGCATCTCAATTCTAAGAAATCTCTACTTTTTTCCTAGAAAACCTCATGATTATTCCACCACCTAATTGGAAAAACCCGTAAAATTAGAATCCCAAATTCCATCATGTGTGGCACTCTCCCAAGTACCTCTGCAGTCCCATGCTTGGGTGTGTACTTTTGCTTTGCAATAAACGCTTCTTGCCTTTGGCTTCATGCTGACTCCTCCCTGAATTCTTTCTATGAAAGTGTCAAGAACTGGAAACACAAGCTGGGGCTGGGGTTTCACCAGCATCTAAAGACCACCCCCCAAGCCCACCAGCAACTGCAGCCTCAACCTCCCAGACTCAAGCGATCCTCCCACCTCAGCCTCCTGAGCAGCAGGGACCACAGGAGTGTGCCACTACTCCAGGCTATTTTTTTTGAGGGGGAGGTGGGTAGTTACAGGGTCTAACTATGTTGCCCATGCTAGCCTTGAACTCCTGGGTTCAAGCAATCCTCCCACCTTGGCCTCTTGAAGTGATGGGGTTACAGGCATGAGCCACTGCACCTGGCCCTTGTTGACTTCTGATTAACCCCAGTTCCAGAAATGCCTCCAAGATTTCTACTTTATCTACTGTTCCTTGTGCAGGTACTTACCGTAAAACCTGCACTTAGGTCAAAACTATTTTTACCTAATGTAGTTTGGGAAGTAAAACAAAACAAAACAAAAACCCCTGTCTTGATGCTTTGCACAAATTACAGGTTATGATATATACAGCGTTCTTGTCTTTTCCTGGAAGGTCGGCTTTAATTGTCCTTATAGACCATGCACACTCTTTCCCTGTGGCATATAAGCCTGGCTAGGGTGGGAAGGGTAACAGCAAGGAGAACTGCCTGTTCTGCTGCCACTCAAGACCACGCTTCTACTTTTTTTTTTTTTTTGGAGATGGAGTGCAGTTTCTTGACCTTGGCAGCGCCAGCTGATCCATCAAGTGTAGGGTCGACAACGTATCTCAGGCACTGGTCTTAGGACACTTTAGCGAGGCCAGAATCCTGTAGCCTGCAGCTGCATGACGCCTAAACCATCATTTCTAATCTTATAGCTAACGTTAGTCCAGCAAAGGCTATGCAGTCCCCAGGCAAGAAGGAGTCTGCTTTGGAAAAGAGCTGTTACTGTCTTTGTTTAAACTATTAACTACAAAGTAAGTTTCTCCCAATGCCAGTTCAGCCTATGCCCAGGAATGAACAAGGACACCTTGGAGGTTAGAAGCAAGATGGCGTTGGTTGTTAGAGCTCTTTCACTGCTCAGCCATAATTTTGCAAAGGTGGTTTCCGTCCCAGCTACCTGGGAGTGCTGAGGTGAGTGGACCGCCTGAGCCCGAGAGGTCAAGGCTACAGTGAGCTCTGTTCACACTACTCCACTTCAGCCTCAGTGACAAAGCAAGACCCTGTCTCAAAAAATGAAACAATAAGAAGCATGGTCTTTGCTGGGCATGGTGGCTCACGCCTGTAATCCCAGAACTTTGAGAGATGGGTGGATCACTTGAGGCTAGGAGTTCGAGACCAGCCTGCCCAACACGGTAAAACCCCATCTCTACTAAAAATACCAAAATTACTGGGTGTGGTGGTGCATGCCCGTAATCCCAGCTACTTGGGAGGCTGAGGCAGGAGAATTGCTTGAACTCAGGGGGCAGAGGTTGCAGTGAGCCATTTTTCTCTACTGCCTCATGTATTTTGGGGAGTTACAGCTTGACTGAATCAATCTCAGCTGCTTGTTTTTATTCTCATAGGAAAAAAACACTAATGGCATTTCTATGGATTTTCCTTAGATTTGTCAACTGAAGGATGATGAGGTTTCACAGATTTGGAAAGGAGAGCTCTATTTCTCATGCAGAGTTGCAGCCTGGTCATTTGGACAGGCTGGAAAGCATTGCCTCTGGCCAGAAGCCAGAAGCCAGAAATAGGCACTTCAAGGGACAGAAGACTAAGACAGGGATTTATACGCATGGCTTGGCCAGATTTACATACCCCTATAAGCTATATGAGGAGTCATGAATATGTATGAGAGGAGAAATGTGTGCATTCGTGACTGAGTTTCCTGCCTCTCTCTGGGTCAAATGTTCAAAAAATGGCACTGTTAACACGACTTGAAGGTGGAGTTTTTGGGCCTCTGACCTC
>NW_016108337.1:9316-11219 GCF_001604975.1 Cebus imitator
TTGTTTTCTTTATAAAGTACCCGGTCTCAGACATTTCTTTGTAACAATGTGAGAACAGAGTAATACGGAAAGTTGGTACTGGGATGGGGGCATTGCTACAAAGATACCTGAAAATGTGGAAGTGACTTTGGAACTGGGTAACAGGCAGGGTTTGGAAGACTTTGGGGGGCTCAGAAGAAAACAGAAAGATAAGGGAATGTTTGGAACTTCCTGGAGACTGGTTAAACGGTTGTACCGAAGGCTGATAGTGATAAGTACAGTGACACAAGGTTGACGAGGTCTCAGATGGAAATGAGGAACTTATTGGGACTGGAGCAGAAGTCATTTTTGTTATGCTTTAGCAAAGAACTTGGTGGAATTGTGCTTCTGCCCTAGGGATCTGTGGAAGTTTGAACTTGAGATGATGATTTAGTGTAAAGGTGGAAGAGAATTCAAGATGCAGCCTAATTGCTTTTAACAACCTGTGCTCACATGTATGAGCAAACACATGATTTAGAATTGTAACTTACATTTAAAGGGGATGCAGAGGGTAAAAGTTCAGAATATTTGCAGCCTGGCCACGTGGTAGAAAAGAGAAACCCATTTTTAGGGGTCGGACTCAAGAAATCTGCATAAATTTGCATAAGTGAAAAGGAACCAAGTGTTAATAAACAGGACAATGGGGAAAAGGCGTTGAAGGCATTTCAAGGACCTTAAAGGCAGCTCTTCCCAGCACAGCCTGAAGGCCTAGGAGAGCTGGATTATTTGGCGGCCCGGCCCAGATCCCTGCTGTCCTGTGAGCCTTGACACTGGTCCCAGCATCCTGGCCACTCCAGCTTCAGCCACGTCTCAAAGGGGCCCAAGTACAGCTCTGGTGGCTGCTTCAGAGGGTGCAAGCCATAAGCTTTGGCAGCTTCCATGTGGTGTTAAGCCTGCAGTTGCACAGAGTGCAAGAGTTGAGTCTTAGGAACCTCTAGCTAGATTTCAGAGGATGTCCAGAAAAGCCTGGATGTCCAGGAATGAGCCTGCTGCAGGGGTGGAGCCCTCATGGAGAACCTCTACTAGGGCAGTGGAGAGAGGAATTGTGGGGTTGGTGCCCCAACACAGAGTCCCCACTGAGAAGCTGCCTGTTGGAGCTATGTGAGAAGGGCCACCATCCTCCAGGCCCACCAGTAGCTTTCATCTGTGCCTGGAAAAGTCTCAGGCACTCAATGCCAGCCTATGAGGGTGGCTATGGGGGTGCTGAACCCTGCCAAGTTACAGGGTCATAGCTGCCAAAGGCCTTGGGAGCCCACCCGTTACATGCCTGCATGTGGCATATGGAGCCGAAGGAGATCATTTTGGAACTTTAAGATTTAATGACTGCCCTATTGGGTTTTAGACTTGCATGAGGCCTGGAGCTCCTTTCTTTTGGCTGATTTCTCCATTTTGAAATGGGAATATTCACCCAATGCCTGTACTCCTATTGCATCTTGGAAGTACATAAGTTGTTTTTGATTTTCAGGCTCGTAGGTGGAAGAGATTTGCCTGTGTCAGATGAGACTTGGAACTTTGAACTTTTGAATTAATGCTGAAATGAGTTAAGACTTTGAGGGACTGTTGGGAAGGCATGATTGTAGTTTTGCAGTGGGAGAAGGACATGAGATTTGGGGGCAGGGGTAGGAATAATACGGTTTGGGTCTGCAGCCCATCAAGTCTCATGTTGAATTGTAATCCCAAGTGTTGGAGGTGAGGGATAGTGGGAGCCGGCTGGATCATGCAGTGGATTTCTTATGAAGGGTTCAGCACCGTCCTCACTTGGTACCGCTTTCATGACGGTGAGTGAGTTATCATGAGACCTGGTCATTTAGAAGTGTGAGACATCTCCCTCCTCACGCTCGCTCCTGCTCCATGCGAGACGGCTCACTCCCCTTTGCCTTCTGCC
>NW_016108337.1:11315-14046 GCF_001604975.1 Cebus imitator
GGCTTAGATCACTGCAGTGGAACAGAGAAGGCTAACTGTAATGATAGTTATATATGGATCTAAAGCTTCTTTACTTGAAATGTTCCTGAACTGGCTGATACGTAGGAAAATCCATTAAATGTTCTAGATTGTAAAAGAAGGTGAGTAAGAAAAATAGCTCAGAACAGTCTGAGCTATGTGAGGCGTGCAAGTTTTATCAGGCCCAGAGTGATGTGAGTGTGGGAATTAAGTCCTGCTCTCTACACCTATGCCTGGGGGCAATTGTTTAAAGGCATTTGTTCCATCCCTGAGCTCAACAGCTGGAAACCCTCTCCACTGACTGACCTGTGGACTCAGAAACTGGGTTTCCAACTATTCGCCTTTGTTTTTATTTTCATAGAAATTTCCCCTCATTAAATGCCTGATGGTTAGTGCCATCTAGCAGCTATCACTTACCACCAAGTCCCAACTGAGGATTGAGCTGGCTTTGAATCAACAAGAGGCCACTGATTGTTCAGAGTGGGGAACTGACTCATCTGAGCACTCCCTTTCTGCGAGACTCTCCATGCCCTGGGGACATTTTGGTTTGAGAGCCCTTCTCTCACCTCAAGAATCAGATTCAGAATCAAAGGCACACACTGGGGTCTGTTGGGGGGAAATGGGGGAGGGATGGGGGTGCGGAGGTGGGGAGAGATAGCATGGGGAGAAATGCCAGATATAGGTGAAGGGGAGGAAGGCAGCAAATCACACTGCCATGTGTGTACCTATGCAACAATCTTGCATGTTCTTCACATGTACCCCAAAACCTAAAATGCAATAAAAAAGAATCAAAGGCAGAGCTTTTTTGGGTGGCAAAGCTAGTGGCCCAGGTATCTGGGGCACTTACTCCGCCTCCACAGCACCCCTGTTTAACTTTCTTCTGAGGGGAACTTCAGCACATTTCAGTCATGTGTCTGCTGCAGGGACAGGGAGGCTTGATTCCTAAGCCTCTCCCGGAGGACAGGAAGACCTAGCCCTGTAGGGATGGTCTTTCTGCCCTCCTCGAACATGGCTGGGTCTTGACGGAGAGTGTGAATCTTAATTTAAAAAATACTTTTCCTTTATTTATTTTCATAATCTTTTAAAAAAAAGAGTAAGGTGTTTGTTTTTATATTTTTGTGTCTCTGTAGATGGAGAGTGAGGATCTGGGATTCCCCTGGAGGAAGCAGGGGCATTCCTTCCCTGATTGGAGAGTCTTCCCTCAAGTGGAGACACACACACACAAGTACATGCATATACACCCTTGAAATCCCTTGCACCCATGTAGGTATATATATGGAGGGCACACACCCCCAAGCCCATGCATGCAGGCTTAACACATATAGCACACGTGAACACATATATACTCATATGCATGTTCCATCTGGCTTTCACCTCTGGGGCTACAGAGATTGGAGGAAATCAGGAGAGGAGACGGGGGGAACCAAGGGAGAAAATGGCAGCAGAGGAGAGGGGTCCATTAGGGAAAGAGGCCACACTCCTCAGGAGACCAAGGAACTCCCTTTCCTGACACTGTGATATTGTGCTGGCCTAGAGCCAGAACCAGAGCAAAACTATTTTATAAAATGCAAAACTGTTTTTAGATAAGTTGAAATGGCTGCCCCATTCTCCTTACAATAACTACTGTCCTTGGCCTCTGTGAATAGAACTGCCAGTTTGTTCCTCAAAACTATGTAAAGCTGCTTACCTTTTCTTATCAGTAACTGCCAGAATTGCTAGCCTTTGCTTACCGGCAATTGCCAGACTAAGCAGCCCAAGCTAGTTCCATCCTGGCTCCTGTGGCTTGTAATAAGTAACTAAGGTCTGTGATTTCCACCTTAACCAGATAATGTGTAAACAAATATATATCTTGACTTCTGTAAACCACTTAAGTAACAAACGGAATGACAAAAGTCCCCGGGCCCTTGGAATGTCCGGAGACCCCCACCCTCATCTCTGCCCAGGAGGTAATTTACAGAATCCACTAGCCCTCGGAATGTCTGAAGCCTTTTCATCCCCATCCCCGCCCCTCACCTCCACTCCCAAGGTGGTTTTTTTCGGGTATAAAAAATCGTGGCACCCTCCTGTTGCCACCACAGGTTGGAGAGACGTGAGTCCTCTGTGGTCGCCGGCATAATAAATGACCCTACAATCTGGCATACTTTTGTCTTGTGATAACTTTCTACATTCGGTCAAATACAACAACACGACTCTCTAAAATCCTATGTTTCTCTTCCTGGACGTGGGAATTGGTTCTCAAATAATTAAACCAGATAGACTCCAAGCTTATCTCTTTCTGGGGGTTGAATTCCTGTGGAGACTTGAGCTGAACAGATGAGTTCTCTGTGGCCCTTCTGGACTCTTCTGCCTTCAGTGAAAAGGGAAGAAAGAGGTGTACACATTTGGGCTTCAGATTTGTTTGGAGACAAAATTTATTAGAACAGGAAGCAAAAAACAAACAAAAATGGAGGGGATCAGTGTGGGAAAGAACCACAAGTTGATGTTCCTCTGAACACTTACAAACTCTCCTGTTTTTCTTCCTCATATCTAGTCATGAAAGTGGATTTGTTTAATCATCTATTTCTGATCTCTTTACACTCTCGGGGAATGTAAGGGGTCAGTAGACTTCCTGTGAAGCCACCTTAGAGTTGGGGTGTGCAAGTGTGTGGTGACCACGTTTGTCTTCTTGTGGCTATTGAGATGAGTTTTATTACTAATGACTTACTCATCCTCC
>NW_016108337.1:14774-23772 GCF_001604975.1 Cebus imitator
CCTGTGTGTGTCCTCTGGTGTGCAGTAACATCTGACATATCACTGAAACCTTGTCCACACCCTCCATAGTTGGCTTTTGCAATTCTTGAGATTCCTACCCCCACAAATAATTTGCCCGTGTCCACTGGATTCACTCTCTGGCCTGTTCTGGACTCTTCTTCCATCATTCTTTCTTCCACTCTAGAGCTCCCCATTTGTCCTTTGGGTGGCTTGGAAAAGGCCCTTGAAATCTCCCTCTGCCATGTCCCTGTATTCAAGAGTGTGGACCTTTCTTTGATCTCTTGACCTTTGGTTTTGTCATTAGAGTTGCATGGATCAAAATATTGCTGCTCCTCTTTCTGTTTCCCCCGGCAGGGATTCTCTGGTTGGAGGAGTTTTCTTGTAGATGTTCCTGGGAAGTTCTGAGAGGAATGATTGCGTTCCACATGATGACTGAGAAATTTCTGACTTGAGAAGGCCAGACAGCATGACGGACAGGGATGAATCTCTGGCTTTGGTTCTGAAAGAGGAAGTTTTTGGTCAGAGTAGATGTTTTGGTCAGGCCTTACAACATATGAAGTCATGAAGATCAAATGAAGAGCCAATCATTCTTCATATGTTAACAGTGCAAGCTCGCTCCCATCAAGTGCTGGATGGACCTTTACAGTCCATTTTTTCATTCCACTTATATTCACTACATCTTACAAAATCCAGAAATCCCACGTCTTGGGCCTTTTCTATACATTAGCCAGACTAGGTAACCTCAAGCAGCATCAGAGGCAGTGTCATTCCTCACATAGATGGAACTGCAGTGACCTTTCCCCCACACTACAGGTATCTTCCAAGTCCTATAAAACCCTCCCTGATCACCGTCTGCCACATCCTTCCTCCCTGGTCCCTGGGCACTTTCACTGACACGAGGTCTTCAGCTATTTTATTCTATTAAGAAATAACACTCTTGATGACTTAGGTGAGCTTGTCCCTAGTGACTTCCTAAGAGGGAGGGGAAAAGAATGATTAGGAGCACTCAACCTGGAGATCCACAAATGTGGTTAAGGAGAAGATGTGTGGGCAAATCTGAATTTGAGTCTCCTCATTCAAAATGACATATTTAATTGAGTACTGTTATGTGCTCGGTTCCCCATCAGGAAGTGCGATTCAGGTTGGCCAGCACAGAGCGGTCCAGGTCCCACCAACTAAAGGGCCTGCTGCTCCAACTAGGTGCATGGGCTGCTTTTATTTCAGATTCCACAGATCATAAAATGAGAATATGCTCTTTCTCAGGCCGCATATCAAGTATTTATGCTTGATTTATTTCATTCAGTCTGAGCCCATTTCAAATACAATAGGAAATCCTGTTTCAAAAAATATCTCTAATCAGGCTTACGTCCATGCTCCCCGCTTCATCCTGTCACCGTTCCCTCTCACCCAGAAACTGGAGTAGCTCTGAGGGGATGACCAGCTGCGGCCTATTTTCCAAAAATGAGCCAAAGCTGAAGTCTTTCTGGCCTCAGGACCTTTGCACTGCCTGTGCCCAGTGCCCGGAACCCTTTGCCCACAGGCACGTGCACTTCTCAAATGTCTGTGTGTATTCATATGGTTCCCTAATTTACATGTCATCTATTTAAGAGTAGTTTTTCTGATTTTCTTGATCAACTCGTATTTACACTTCTTGCAACTTTTATTTACTACATCTTAAAAAATCCAGAAACCCCACATCTTGGGCCTTTTCCACGTATCAGCTAGACTAGGCAGCCTCAAGCAGCATCAGAGGCAGTGTCTATGTGCAACGTCATGTGGCACAGAGTAGGAATTCACATGGCAGCTAATTGAGATAATGAATGAATGAATAACAACACATGCATATCATTAAGAAATAAAAAGGAAATGCCAGAAGAAACTACCTTGTTGGGAGAGCTGGAGGTGTTTGAGAACTTGATTTTTGCCTTTATTTTGTGCATGAAGTACTTAGAATATAAAACCAAAAATTTAAAAATATAAAAGTTATTCCAAAGAGGCAAAGCCATATAACATGAATCTTTAATTTTGGAAGCCACTGATCTGAAATTTTACTGACTTTAGATGTCATTTTACTCTACTTAAGAGTTAAACCATGAAAATTCTCAAGGATAATTCTTTCTTGTCTTTTTAAAAGAGTAATAGTGATGCCTACCTCTCCCTGCCATGAACTCTTTCTTCCACTTGCTGCCCCACTTGATGCCCAGTTCCTGGCCGTACTCATCCCCATACCAGACTAGCAGTTCACAGCCTGGCCTAATGACTCGGCAGGTTCTATAGAAGATCTGCCTGTGGTACTGGAAGGCCACAAGGTTCTGCTCCTCATCATCCCGGACACAGTTCACATATCTGGGGTCAAGGCAGCAAAGGGAAAGAAAAGAGGCAGTGAGTTCTCAGTATCTGTCAGATCCAGGTCTGGCCCATCACCTGCTGGTCTAGGCCTCCATGGTCTAGTGCTGACCACTCCCCCACCACTCCTCTGGGAGCCTTCTGTTCTTTCCTAAATCTCTTTCACAAGGTCATATTAACTTACGATTCTGACTACTGTGCTCATGCTGCCTGGAATGTGTCCCTGCCGTGCCTATTCAACCATTTTTTCAAAGCCCAACTCTGGACTTACCTCCACCTTGATTGACCATAAAACACATCAATGCCTGGATTCTCTAAACTCTAAATTAATTCTGTTTTATGCCACAGAACTTGGTGCTTGATCATGTACTCTGCTTCTAGATTAGCGTACATCATTTTACAATCAGCCCTAGTCCATCTTGCTTTGAGAGGCCTTCCTCAGTCACCCTACAGTTCACCCAGTTGCCTTTCACCTGCCTTCCCCAGGTTTCCAGAGAAACTTAGAAGCTCCTTTCTCTTGGTCCGATAACAGAACAGTAATAGTTTATTCATTTTTCTATTCTCTGGTAAAACGAGAGCCCATTGTGGAAAGGGGCTGGGTCATCCTGCAGCTCACATCTCCTTAGGCTTCGGTTTTAATTTTACTCAGGCCAGGAAGATTTGCTGCCCTCACAGATTAAAGGTCCTTTGTTTTGGGTTGTCTTGGTAATGTGTGCTTCTAAAAAAATAAGAAAATTGTGGTTAAATGTTCCTATAACCAAATGTTTCATGTCCGTCTACAATACATCCTCCACATAGGACATGGGTTGTATGATCTGTTCAAGTATGAACTTCAGTTCCTAACCTGGAACATACTAAGTGCTTAATAAATGTGGATTACATAAATTAAAGCATGAATGCAGTGTCCCCATGAATGTAGGCTTCTCAAGGTTTATCTTGGTGCCTCAATTTTATCTAGCATACAGATTTATGTTTTGATACCAATAAATCATAATATCTATATTTTTATCTTTTATTTCTAAATGTTGATGGTATAAAACAGCACTGTGTGGAGAAAATAGACACACAGAATGTGAAAATCATTGAGGGAGCCATGATGAGAAGGAAGGAAATCAGGGATTGTGAGAGAGGAAGGTTGGTTCTGAAACTCAGAGAGCTCCTGGCCTTACCTCATCCAGTTGGCCCGGGATTTATCCTTTCCATCCACATACTCATAGCTGTTTCTCCCTTTGGTGATCTGAGTTTCAGAAAAATAAGGTAAAGTCTTTTTAGAGAGTAAGAATCAGAAGAATTATTTTACTCCATTGTCATCAGTGGCCTTTGGGCCTGCATGGCTTCAACTGCCAGTTGAGACCACATGGTATGCGCCTTAGTCATCATCTACGCATCTGAGTTGATCTGTCGAGTCAGAGCAGAAGCCCCACAAGGGAGGATGCACTTGTTGTCTTTGTACCACTCTGCTCCCACATAACCTCTGATCTCTAAATAGAAGTTCCATGTTCATGCAAAGACCCTTGAGTACACAGAGCTAACCACGTTATCTCTGCCTGTAACCTAACGTGAAGATGGTGCTGTCCCAGCAAAGGCACAGAAGGAAATGTGGGAAGACAGAACGGGGAAACGGCAGGTAATTCTTACCAGCCAGGAGTATCCGCTGTTGGCTGCCTCTTCGTCTTCTGTAACTCGGCCCTCATAGGGTCCAAAGTGCAGACCCAGCGGCAGATCAGAGGCCTCATTCCATACTCCAAGCCCAGCCTGAGGGATGCCTGATGGCCCAATTCTAGCCCAGGGGGCAGGCTGAGGGCTGCATGGTTGGGATGCCCCTTGTCCACTGCACTGTCCTTCACAAATGTCGGGGGCCTATGAGCAGCACAGCTGTCAATGAAGAAGTTCTGACACATCTCACAATCTGGAAGTGAGGGCAGCAGGGATTAGGAAAGTTATAATCCAAGTTTCTTGATATAAGAGGTTCAGAAAGAGCTTGGCACTCACATTACTTAGCCCCAATCCTGTACTAACTCATTAGAGTAAGGGAATGATTTGGGGGCCAAATGATGAAATTATTGTACCAGGACATAACAGCCAACTGTGTGAGTGGCCGAAAGTGTCACTTACAGAGGTAGTCGTCATCCTGGGGCTCGCTGACCTCTTTGTATGCATGACCCTTTCTTTCTCGCAGGCTATACATCTTTCCTTCGGTCTCCTTCCTCCTGAGTTCTAGATTGGAGAAAAGGAAATGGGTAAAATTGGGAGTCTGGGGTGTCCGTCCCTGTTTCCTAAGAAAATGTGAAATCTCCTGCCATCAAATGAGCATCTACCTTGCTACATATTCTAGTCTCCCCCTCTTTACTGCTCCAGAGGGACTTAGACCCCACACCCGCGCTGACTGCAGATGCCTATTCAATTTTAGTTCTGGCCGTTCCCATTATCTCATTAACCACCCAACCTTTCTACTTGTAAAATGTTTCATTCATGCATTTATTCCTTCAGAAAATATTTCTTGAGGGCACATTACATCTTAGGCATTGAACAAAGCCTGGACATATAACACTAAGGAAATACGGTCTCTACAGGGGATCTTCTATAAACTAATAGACATTTGATGGAAGAGGAAATGTGGAAATGCACAAAGGAATATCTATTATCAGAGAGGTACTTATTGAACACTTTGCATGTATGAATTCATTTATATTTAATTATTTCAAACAATATATGAACTATATGTACTTGATCTCATTTTACAGATTACCATTCAAGAGCTCAGAGATTTTATGATTTGCCCAAGGCCCCAATGCTTCCATGTGGATTATAACCCAAGTGAGTGACTTCAAAGTTAATGTTCTTACATGCTATTCAATACTGTATCCAAGGCTGGACATGGTGGCTCAAGCCTGTAATCCCAGCATTTTGGGAGGCTGAGGTGAGCAGGTCACTTGACCAGGAGTTCAAAACCAGCCTGGCCAATATGGTGATACCCTGTCTCTACTAAAAATACAAAAATTAGCTGGGCTTGGTGGTGCATACCTATAATTGCTACTTGGGTGACTGAAGCATGAGAATTGTTATCACCTGGGAGGCAGAGGTTGCAGTGAACCCAAATCACACCACTGCACTCATCCTGGGTGACAGAGTGACACTTGGTCTCAGTGAAAAAATAAATAAATAATTTTAACAAAATGCTACATCTAACTTTTGGTCTCACAATTGAGTCCAGCTTAAGCCCAGGCTATCCAAAGTCTACCCCACATATGCAGACCATACTCATCAACCTTTCTAGAGGACATAGAGGGATTGAATTCCCCCTAAATATTTTTTCTTACCCGGTTTTAGTCTAGAGTGCTGTCCAGAGGTACTCGCTTCTCCAGGAGGGGACACTGGTTTCTGAGCCTGCTCTGAGCCACTTGTATTCAGTACATTTGCCGTTCCTGACAATTTCTTCAAACTAGATTCATTACTGAATGATGCCTTGGGCATTCCCTTGAATGTGAGTCACATAGTAAACAACAACATGCATTTCTTTAGTTCCTTAAGGCTTGCAACGTGTTTTCATATGCATGACTCTAGTTAATGCTTCAAACCTTGGAAATACCTGGAGTATCTAAATACTAGAGGGAAAAGAGAAGGACTAAGTGGGCAGTGAATCTGGGACTATAACCCATGTCTTAAGGCTCTTTCCTTCAACTTTCTCTCAAAATTCTCTATAGAAGTTAAAGGGAGGGAGGAAGAATACTTGGGAAGACTACCTGGAGAATCAACCTGGAGGTCTGTGAAAGAAGAGGGAAAGGGCTAACAGAGAGAAGGAGGCAATCTTCTATAAACTAGTAGACATTTGATGGAAGGGGAAATGTGGAAAAACACAGAAGGACAAGGCACATCTGGAAAATGAGGTAAAAGAGCAGTAAGGTTGGGAACAGAACAGAGATGATTGGCAAAAATGTATCTAGACAACTAAGAAAGTGATGTCAGAGTTGCACATTTGCCATATGCTGGAAAGAATATTTGGTTTTGGAATTAGTTCCTGTACCATCACTTGTCTGCTTGAATAAGGATGTATTGTTAGCTAATTCTCTTTAGTTTCCCAATCCAGAAATTGGCATACATGCTAATTTTTTTTTTTTTTTTTTTTTTTTTTTTTTTAAACTCTATTATTTTTTTTTTTTTTTTTTTTGAGAGGGAGTCTCATTCTGTTGCATAGGCTGGAGTGCACTGGCACGATCTCAACTCACTGCAGCCTCCGCCTCCCGTGTTCAAGAGATTCTCTGGCCTTAGCCTCCTGAGAAGCTGGGATTACCGGCACGTGCCACTACACCTGGCTAATACTTATTTTATTTTATTTTTTGGTGAAATGGAGTTTCATTCTGTCACCCAGTCTGGAGTGTTGTGGTGTGATCTTGGCTCACTGCAACCCCCACCTCCTGGGTTCAAGCAATTCTCCTGCCTCAGCCTCCCGGGTAGCTGGGACTACAGGTGTGCGCAACCACGCCCAGCTAATTTTTGTATTTTTATTAGATACAGGGTTTCGCTAGGTTGGGCAGGCTGGTCTCAAACTCCTCACCACAATTGATTTACCCATCTTGACCTCCCAAAGTGCTGGGATTATAGGTGTGCGCCACCGTGCCTGGCCCATGCTAATTAATTCTCTTTCTTTCTTTCTTTCTTTCTTTCTTTCTTTCTTTCTTTCTTTCTTTCTTTCTTTTCTTTCTTTCTTTTTTTTGAGAGGGAGGCTTGCTCTGTTGTGTAGGCTGGAGTGCAGTGGCACAATCTCAGCTTACTGCAGCCTCTACCTCCTGGATTCAAGCAATTCTTCTGCTTCAGCCTCCTGAGTAGCTGGGATTGCAGGCATCCACCACCACGCCCAGCTAATTTTTGTAGTTTTAGTAGAGATGGGGTTTCACCATATTGGCCAGTCTGGTCTCAAACTCCTGACCTCAGGTGATCTGCCCACCCTCACCTCCCAAAGTGCTGGGATGACAGGCATGAGCCACCAGGCCTGGTGCTAATTCTTAATATTATAGGGAATATGAAAGATAATAATGTTCACCAAAGTGTTTCATGAGCTACTTAATACAGTATGAATGTGAGAGTAATAATTTTTTTTGGCTGGGTGTGGTGGTGCACGCCTGTAATCCCAGTGCTTTGGGAGGCTGCGGCAGGTGGATCACCTAAGGTCAAGAGTTTAAGACCAGCCTGGCCAACCTCACCTCTACAAAAAATACAAAACACTAGCTGGGCATGGCGGTGGGTGCCTGTAATCCTAGCTATTCAGGAGGCTGAGGCAGGAGAATCACTTGAACCCAGGAGGTGGAGGTTGCAGTGAGCCAAGATCACATCACTGAACTCCAGCCTGGGTGACAAAAGTGAAACTCTGTCTCAATAAAATAAAATAAAATAAAATAAAATAAAATAAATAAAATAAATAATTCTTCTCACAGACTGGGTGTGGTGGCTCACATCTGTAATCTCAGCACTTTGGGAGGCTGAGGTGGAAGGATTGCTTGAGCCCAGGAGTTCAAGACCCGCATGAGCCACACGGCAAAACCCTTTCTGTACAAAAAATACAAACATTAGCCAGGTGTGGTGGTGCACGCTTGTGGTCCCAGCTACTCAGGAGGCTGAGGCGGCAGGATATCACTAACCTAGGAGATGGAGGTTGCAGTGAACTGAGATTGCGCCATTGCACTCCAGCATGGGTGAAAGAGTGAGACCCTGTCTCAAATCCCTGCCCCCCCAACAAACAAACAAACAAACAAATATTATCTCATAGTCCTGATATCATCTCTACAGTTGAAGTCTAACTCAAAGATATTTTCAGCACTCCTTGACCCTGTTACCTATAGTTTAATTCATAAATTTGGAATCAGTCATTCAGAAAACACTCAGGAGGCTCTCAGAGGCCCTGAGCCAGGCTTAGGAGTTCTGAGAAGAATCAGGTATGGACCAGACTCCTGAAGAGCTCACAGTGCAGAGGCAGCAGGCAGGCTAAACAAATGATTCCAAACAGCATAAGAGTTCCCTTACTGGAGCCCAGAGGAAGGAGCTGTTACTGCCTTCTACAGGAATGAGCATTTGAAATCAGCTCCAGAATATATTTTTTCTTAATAGGCTGTAACCTATATGAAGTCCTAAACAATTTTCTTGTTTGTTGTTTCTCAATCTTCAAACCTGAAACTCCTCAGGGCTGGAAGCTGCTTCCTCTGATCAGAATGGGTCCCTAATGAGGGGAGGGACCCTATCTCCTTCTGGGACCATCACAGTATGAACTGTCTATTTACTTGGAAGCTTCCCTTAATCAGAGTGTTTTAGTGCAAATCTCACTGTACTGTAACAGAGAAAAACTGAGGTTGAAAAGTCAGTTGAATGAATGATGCAAAGATATATGGGTAAGGCAGCATAAACTTTATAAAACTATGAAACTTTTAATGATCTTGTAAGTGCTTTAGAGAAAGAGTTTTGGATTAGACTGCATGTGATTCCAGGCATATAATTGAACATTTTTATACCTCAGTTTTCTCATCGAGAAAATGGTTATAGTTATAGCAGCTACTTAATAGGAACTATATGTAAAGTTGAATAGTATGATATGTGAAGTGTATTCATGTAAAATACTTAAAGTCTTAAATATTGAGAAAATAACACTACAGTGGTGATTATT
>NW_016108337.1:24092-28591 GCF_001604975.1 Cebus imitator
TCACGGCAACCTCTGCCTCTCGGGTTCAAGTGATTCTCCTACCTCAGCCTCCCAAGTTGTTGGGAACTACAGGCATGTGCCACCACACCTGGCTAATTTTTGTACTTTTAGTAGAGACAGGGTTTCTCCATGTTGGCCATGCTGGTCTTGAATTCCTGACCTCAGGTAATCCACCCGCCTTGGCCTTCCAAAGTGCTAGGATTACAAGCATGAGCCACCATGCCTGGCTCAACTCTGGAGATTCTCATTAGAGACAGAGAATTCTGAACCAGAGAATGATGATTCCAAGTATTATCTGAGGGTGATTTGAACATGTTTTCTGAGGTATCATTAAGGCCTATGCTTCTATTGGGGCATTGCTAATTTTCTCAAGATTTAAAAAAAATAGATGAAACTTCATCTTTGTTTCATCCTATATTCATAAAGTATCTATTACATTCATTTTTAAAATGTAAATTAACTGGCCTTTCATGACAAACACATTGAATAAACTAGGAATAGAAGAAAATCACCTCAACATAAAAGGTCACATAAGAAAAGTCCATTTTTAACATCATAGTCGATGATGAAAAATGAAAGCCTTCCTTCTAAGGTCATAAACAAGGAAAGGATTTCCAGTCTTGCTACTTCTATTCAACATAGTGCTGGAAGTCACAGCCAGAGCTATTAGGCAAGGTAAAGAAATAAAAGGCATCCAAATTGAAAGAAAGAAGTAAAATTATCTCTATTTGCAGATGACATGATCTTACATATAGAAAACTATAAAGACTCATTAGCTGGGTGTGGTGGTGGGCACCTGTAGTCCCAGCTACTTGGGAGGCTGAGGCAGGAGAGTTGCTTGAACCCAGGACACAGAGGTTGCAGTGAGCCACTCACTTCTTCAGCCTCAGCCTCCTGAGTATCTGGGATTACAGGCACCCACCACCACGCCCAGCTAATTTTGTTTTTTGTATGTTTAACAGAGAGAGGGTTTCACCACGTTGGCTAAGCTGGTCTCAAACTCCAGACCTCAAGTGATATGCCCGCCTTGGCCTCCCTAAGTGCAGGGATTTCAGGTGTGAGCCACCGTGCCTGGCCAGAGGTCACTCTAAATCTTAGTGGGGGCTATGCACGGTGGCTCACGGTGGTGTGTGCCACCATGTCCCAGCTACTCAAGAGGCTGAGGTGGGAGAATTGCTTGAACCCAGGAGGCAGAGGCTGCAGTCAGCTGAGATTGCACCACTGTACTTCAGCCTGGGTGACAGGGCAAGACTCTGTTTCAAAAATAATAAAAATAAAAAAAATAAAAAATCCTACTTTCCTCTTACCTTGCTGCCTAGGTGTCCATTCTTCATCAGAATCTTCAGTGTCATCCACCTGGAGTTTGATGGCCTGCCTTCGGTGACACATGAAAGCCGGTCGACTGGCTCTGAGACCTGAAATTAAGCAAAAATTTTATTCTAAAAGAGAAAAGCTGGGCAGAGGAACAAAGGGCAGTGGCAATGGACAGGACCACAAAGCCAGTGCGGCTCAGTCATGAGCTGGCAGAGTCCTGAACAAGGTCAAGATGTGACTTCTGCATGGTCGGTATCCACACTCAACCCCACACTGACACAAAAGAACACAATTTCCCTCCAGATTTGTCTTCATACAAAAGGGAACTGTGGGCGGATACCACTACCTGAGAACTAAAATAACATAGGAACCAAAGACCTGTTTTGTTTCCCAGGCTGGTATGGGCCTAGCACTTCTTGTTACCTATAGTAATCAGTGCATTATAGTTCCTTTTCACATTCCTATAGCGAGTTTTCTCCCAGTCTCCCATCTCTGCCCATTCTTCCTTGGAGAAGTATATGGCAATGTCTTTGAAGGCATCTTTGACCTAGAGGAAGTAACACAGTCCCTCAGTGATTTACTAGTACACGTCGAGTGGGTGCTTTTCCTCTACCCTGTGTGTAGGGCTTGGCCTGGGGCCTCTGGGAGTCTCTTCCCCTTCTCCTCCAGTTTGCATCCTGTTTAACTGAGAAGACACTGAGCATTTTCCTAGCTCTCTGCTGACACAGAGCAGTCACTGATGCCAGTGTTCTTTTCTCTCCCACGTCCTGGCCAGGACCAGCTGCCCCTATTCCATGCACATGCAGACAGGGTCACCCAGGGGTACAGGCCAGGAGTCTGCAGCACTCGAGACCAGCTCTTGCTATGAGTCCGGCTTCGCCTCCCCCACCTCTCACCATAGGCCTCTGCTCTGCTCTCCCTGTGTCTCCTTCTGGGCTCTCCTCTTGAGACCTTTCAGGGCTCATGGTGCTGGGACTGTCTAGAAGGCTCTGCTTCATTTCCAAGTGTGGGAAGGGCCCGATTCTCTCAGCTCCTAAGCCAAAGTCTCCTGTAGAAGGAGAAGGTGCTAAGAGGGGGCAACAGCCCTGACCACTACCCAGAACCAGGTTCTGTCTTCTTCATTTGGCTGGGGTGTTCAGAGCAGGAAGATGTGGGTTCCTGGGGAGGTCTTGAGCACCTCAGGGAGGTCTGGGGGTACTTATGGGATGGGAAGGTCTCTGCTGGCCATGAACTACCACCTAATGTAAGCTGGATTTTGTTCTTTCAGTTCCCCTGCACCTTGGCTCATTTGGAGAGGGGGAGAAGGGTGGCACAGGGACCTGGAGGGTTGTGGCTATGGGTGTTTGAGGGGAGTCCTAAGGTGTGAAAGCCAGAGGATTCCTAAGGCAAACTCGAGGCCCTCCGACTGCTGGGACTTGGGTCACACTGAGGAGCAGGGTTTTGTTTCAGCAAGGCAAAATGAACATTTCTCATAGATAGGATTTGGGGATCTCTACCTGGGAATTCAGGAAAAATCCAGGAGTAAAGCAGTATGCATCTCTAAGGGGCAGCTATCTCTCAGGCAGAGATTTGGGGTCCCTCAGACTGAGGGGATTTGAGGTGTCTTAGGCTGAAGAAACTGGGGTTTCTGAGATTGAGGGAATTTGGGGTCAAGCTGAGGAGCTTTGGCATCCCTCAGGCTGATAGTTTTTGTGGTTTTTCAGAATGAGATTTGGGGTCTTTTAGGATGAAATTTGTGGGGCTCAAGTTGACAGGATTTGAGGGGATTTGAGGTTCCTCTGGATGAAAGGATTTGGGATCTTTGAGGCTTGGAAAGGTTAAGGGGATTTGGAGTGCCTCCGGGTGAAAGAATTTGGGATCTTTGAGGCTGAGGAAGTTCTGGGTGTCAGGTAAAGGAGATCTGGGTCTCTCACTAAGGGGCTCTAGGGTCTTTGACACTGAAGTTATGTAGTCCTTGAAGCTGAAGGGACTGAGTTTTCAGGCTGAGTATTTAGGTTATCTGAGCTTGGAGAAATTTGGTCTCCCTGTGGGTGAGATATTCAGGGTTCCTCAGGCTGAAGGGTTTGGGGTGCTTTAGGGTGAGGGGAATTGCGGCTCCTCAGGCTCCGAATATTTGGGGATCTAATCATTAGGAGATTCGGGGTTCCTCTGGGTAAAGGGGTTTGGGGTCTCTGAAGCTGAGGTCCTTTGCGAGTTTTATGCTGAGGGGATTTAAGGTCCCTCAAGGGGTCGCAGTGAGCCGGGATCGTGCCAGCGCGCTCCAGCCCGGCGACAGGGCGAGACTCCGTCTAGAAAGAAGGAAGTCCTCAGGGTGACAGGAGCTGGCGTCTCCGGAGGCTGAGGGGGTCTGGAGCTCCTCGGGGTGAGGGGACTGGGGTCTTCCAGGCCAAAATAGGAAGGTCTCGGGTTTACAAGGGTTTCACGCTGCACGACAAAGGCTCCCCGTGCTCTTCACAGTCTCGCGTGCTCTCCTGCCGCGGCGTCCACCGGGGCCGGGCGTCCTCTCGGCGCCCCTCAGGGGGTGAGACGTGGTGGGGGCCGAAGCGCCAGCCCGCAGCCCTCCGCTGGCACGAGCTGCCAATCAGCGCTGAGACCAAGGCGATCCCGCCAATCGACAGTCAAGAGGCGCTAAAGGGGCGGGGAGTAGGGTGGAGCCTTGCCTGTTAGTCACGGGCACAACCCGGTTCCGGGCTGAGGTGGTGGGGGAGGGGCCTGGCTTTTGCGCGCGTCCGACTGGAATCGTCCAGCGCGCAGGCGCAGCTTCGCGGTTTTAATCACTCGGTTTTCCCCAGCTCGGGGGTTCGCGACTGAGCCGGGGGTCGGGGCTGCGCCTCACGTCCCTCCGCAGGCCTGGGTCTTCTGAGGGGACACGGTGTCTTTTTGGATTGCCAGAGTTCTTGCGCTGAGTCTCATGCGGGAGGGCGCGTGTTCCGTTAGCTGTGGTGTAAACTGGGTCTAGTCGGCTGCTTCGCTCCTGGGTGCGTCAGAGGGCCAGGGCTCCGTCCGGGACCCCTCTGTGTGGGGGACTGTGCTTGGTTTCACAGGTGCTTCATTGGCAGGTCAGTGTTGGTGTTTAGTTAGGGCTGTGATCCAATAAATGGAGCGTAAGAGGAGCAACTGCCAGGCTGACCCCCGCTGCAAAGCTGACCCCCGGCTGCAAGGCTGACCCCCGGCTGCAAGGCTGA
>NW_016108337.1:29957-32756 GCF_001604975.1 Cebus imitator
TTGCAGACTTGCTTTGTGGTGAGACCAGAGAGCGATGGACCCTCACCAGGTCCTGGACCCTGGGGGAGCCTCCTGTGATCACTGGCGCCTGCCTGTATTTCTTTCCTTAGGTGTTCTGGGCTGCGGGGCCCCCTTGGGCAGAGGCTGCATAGGTCACTCCCTTTCTGGACTGGCCCTCTGGAGGGAAGCATGCCTCACTCCCCCGCTGCCCAGGAGCCCACATGTCTTACCCCTCTCAGTGCTCTGAGAGTGGGGTCTCCTCCCCCGTTAAAGTGCCGGCCACAGATCTCCCCCTCAGTATCCCTAGCTTTGTGCCACAGTCCTGGGAACACCGGGAAGTCCTGTGGCTTGGGATTGGGTTCTCACTGTGCTGGGGAGTCCAATGTGCTCCTAGGTCCTGGGGAAGATATTCAGGTGGAGCAGTGCACTCAGGTTTGGCTGCGCAGGCTGCAGGGCGCACCTCCTCTTGCACAGTGATTTGGCCTGGGCCCTGGGAGGGGCCAGTGGGCAGGAGGACTTGCAGAACAGAGGCACCCAAGTCCTGCAAGGAAGCTGCCCCTGCTCTCTCCTGGCTCACTGGTCAGCTGCAGCCAGAGCCTCCTGCAAGGAGATAAGGGAGCCTTGGGGAATTGGTGTCTGTATTAGTTCATTCTCGCACTGCTATAAAGAAACACTCCAGACTGGGTAATTTCTAATGAACATAGATGTAATTGGCTCATTGTTCTGCAAGCTGTACAGGAAGTATGATGCTGGCACCTGCTTGGCTTCTTGGGAAACTTACACTCATGGTGGAAGGAGAAAGGGGAATCAGCACTCACATGGTGAGAGCAGGAAGACGGGAGAAAGATGCTGGGGGCAGGACTGCACACTTTTAACCATATCCCGCTACACGCTACCAAAGAGGGGTGCTGCTAAACCGCTCATAACAAGTTTGCCCCATGATCCAATCACCCCCACCAGACCCCGCCTCCAACACTGGGGATTACATTTCAACATAAGATTTGGACAGGGACACAGATCCAAACCATATACTTCCATTATATGGAATACTACCGCATAATGCATGATCTATTATCATTAACTCAAATAGATTAAAGACTGAAATGTAAGACCTAAAACTCCAAGAAAAAAAAAAACAAAACTGTTTATAACATTGGAATGAGCAATGACTTCTTGGATATGATGCCAAAGGCACAAGCAATCCAAGCAAAATTAGATGGGAGCACATCAAACTTAAAAACTTCTGTGTAGCAAAGGAGACCATCCACAGAGTGACAAGGCAACCTACAGAATGGGAGAAAATATTTGCAAGTCATATAACTGAGTTAATATCCAGAAACGTATAAAACAAGTCATATAACTCAACAATAAAAAATAACTTGATTAAAAAATCAGGGGGGGGTGCAGTGGCTCATGCCTGTAATCCCAACACTTTGGGAGGCCAAGTGGGGAGGATTGCCTGAGGCCAGGAGTTTGAGATTAGTCTGAACGACATATTGAGGCCTGTCTTTATCATTTTTTTAAAAAATTAGTTGGGTGTAGTGGTCCATGCCATAAGTGCAAGCTACATGGGAGGCTGAGCTGGGAGGTTCACTTGAGTGTAGGAGTTCAAGACTAGCCTGGGGAACATAGGGAGATCCTGTCTCTACCAAAAAAAAAAAAAAAAAAAAATTAGCTGGATGTGGCAGCACTTGCCTGGAGTCCTAGCTACTTGGGAGGCTGAGGTGGGAGGATTGCTTGAGCCCAGAGTTTGAGCCTGCAACGAGGCATGGTTGCAGTTTTCCAGAATGTCACAGAAATGGGACTATACCTTATGTGATATTTTCAGACTGGCTGCTGCTTCTGCTTCTCCTCCTTCCTTCTCTTTCCTTCTCCTTCCTTTTCCTTCTCCCTCTTCTTCCTTCTCCTTCTTCTTCATTCTCCTTCTCCTTTCTTCATCTTCTTCTGAGATGGAAAAAGAAAAGAAGCAGCAGCACTCTGTCGCTCAGGCTGGAGTGCAATGGTGTGATCTCGGCTCACTGCCACCTCTGCCTTCAGAGTTTGGTGATTCTCCTGCCTCAGCCTCCTGAGTAACTGTGATTACAGGCACCCACCACCATGCCCAGCTAATTTTTTTTTTTTTAATTTTTGTATTTTTTAGTAGAGACGGGGTTTTACCATGTTGGTCAGGCTAGTCTCCAACTCCTGACCTCAGGTGATTTACCCACCCCGGCCTCAAAGTGCTGGGTTAAAGGCGTGAGCCACCATACCCCGCCCAGACTGGCTTCTTTTACTTACCAATATGTATATCAGATTCATCTATGTCTTTGCATGGCTTTGTAGGCCACCCCTTTTTCTTGATGCATAGCATTCCATTGCATGGATGTACTTTTTTTTTCTTTTTTAATTGCATTTTAGGTTTTGAGGTACATGTGAAGAACATGCAAGATTGTTGCATAAATACACACCTGGCAGTATGACTTGCTGCCTTCCTCCCCATCACCTATATCTGGCATTTCTTTCCATGCTATCTCTCCCCAACTCCCCACCCACCGCTGTCCCTCCCCTATTTCCCCCCAACAGACCCCAGTGTGTGATGCACCCCTCACTGTGTCCATGTGTTCTCATTGTTCAACACCCGCCTATGAGTGAGAACATTCGATGTTTGATTTTTCGTTCTTGTGTCAGTTTGCTGAGAATGATGGTTTCCAGGTTCATCCATGTCCCTACAAAGGACATGAACTCATTGTTTTTGATGGCTGCATAATATTCCATGGTGTATATGTGCCACACTTTCCCTGTCCAGTCTATCATCGATGG
>NW_016108337.1:34236-38918 GCF_001604975.1 Cebus imitator
GTCATCTGCAAATAGAGACGATTTGACTTCCTCCTTTCCTATCTGAATACCCTTTATTTCTTTTTCTTGCCTGATTGCTCTGGCTAGAACTTCCAGTACTATATTGAATAGGAGTGGTGAGAGAGGACATCCTTGTCTAGTGCCAGATTTCAAAAGAAATGCTTCCAGTTTTTGCCCATTCAGTATGATATTGGCTGTTGATCTGTGGTAAATAGCTTTTATTATTTTGACATATGTTCTGTCAATACCTAGTTTATTGAGAGTTTTTGGCATAAAGGGATGTTGCATTTTGTCAAAGGCCTTCTCTGCATCATTTGAGATAATCATGTGGTTTTTGTCTTTGCTTCTGTTTATGTGGCCAATTATGCTCATAGACTTGCATATGTTGAACCAGTCTTGCATCCCCGTGATGTATCCTACTTGATCATGGTGGATAAGCTTTTTGATGTGCTGCAATTGGCTTGCCAGTATTTTATTGAAGATTTTTGCATCTATGTTCATCATGGATATTGGCCGGAAGTTTTCTTTTCTTGCTGAGTCTCTGCTGGGTTTTGGTATCAGGTTGATGTTGGTCTCATAAAATGATTTGGGAAGAATTCCCTCTTTTTGGATTCTTTGGTATAGTTTCAGAAGGAATGGTACCAGCTCCTCTTTGTAAGTCTGGCAGAATTCGGCTGTGAACCCGTCTGGACCTGGGCCTTTTTTGGGGTGGTAGACTCTTAATTGCTGCCTCAACTTCAGACCTTGTTATTGGTCTATTCAGGGTTTCAGCTTCTTCCTGGTTTAGGCTTGGTAGGATGCAAGTGTCCAGGAATTTATCCATTTCTTCCAGGTTTACTAGTTTATGTGCGTAGAGTTGTTTGTAATAATCTCTGATGATGTTTTGAATTTCTGTGGAATCTGTGGTGATATCCCCTTTATCATTTTTTGTTGCATCTATTTGATTATTCCCTCTTTTCTTTTTAATAGAGACAGTGTTTCACCATGTTGGTCAGGCTGGTCTTGAACTCCTGACCTCAGGTGATCCACCTGCCTTGGCCTCCCAAAGTGGGAGAGAGGTATTACAGGTATCAGCCCCCGCGCCTGGCTTCATTACCAGTCTTGGTTCTTTTTTTCATGTTCTTGTACTGACTGCATCCTACAGCTCTCCGTGGTGCGTGAGAGGTGAGAATACATGTTGTTGTACACGTGGTGGCTTAGAGAGTGCATCCAGCCTTTCACCGTTGAGGGCAGTGCTGAGTATGGTTTTCCTTAGATGCTCTTTGTCAGGTTGAGACATTCCCTTCTGTTCTCAGTTTGTTGGGTATTTTTCATTATGAAAGGGTGTTGGATTTTATGGAATTGGACGTGTTGAGATGATCCTATGTTTTGTTTTTTTTTATTTTATTGATGTGGTGTATTATAGTAACTGAGTTTTGGTGTTGAATCAGCCTTGCATCCCTGCGATAAATCTTACTTGTTCATGGCTTATGATCGTCTTTATATGTTGCTGGATTCAGTTAGCCAGTATTTTGTTGAGGGTTTTTGTGTTTATGTACACGAGCGATATAGTGGGTTCCTGTGGGTGTTCACGCAACACTTTGGGAGGCTGAGGCTGGCGGATCACTTGAGGTCAACAGTTCGAGACCAGCCTGGGACAACTTGGTAAAATCCCGTCTCTACTGAAAAGACAGAAATTACCTGGGCATGGTGGTGCACATCTGTAGTCCTAGCTACTCAGGAGGCTGAGGCAGGAGAATCACTTGAACCTGGGACCAGAGGTTGCAGTGAGCCGAGATTGTGCCACTGCACTCCAGCCTGAGTGACAGAGCAAGACTCTGTCTCAAAAAGAAAGAGAGAGAGAGAGAGAGAGAGAGAGAGAGAGAGATTGAACATTGTAATAATGATAACTTATGGTTTTGTTGGCCTTTTTATAAAAAAAAATTAAGGTAATTTGTAAAACACAAAATACACCTGCTTTAAAGTTTGTAATTCATTGATTTTTAGTGTATCCACGGTCACACAGCTTTTGACTCTAATCTAAAACGTTCTGTCATCCCCATTAGCAGTCACTCTCCCACCATCCCTTTCCCTGGCTCCTGGCCCCCACGAGCCCCTTTCTGTCTGTGGATTGGTCTGTTCTGGACATTCTGTGTCGGTGGACCCTCCGCTGTGGCCGTTGGCGTCTGGCTTCCCCCCCAGCGCATGCTGTTCTTGAGCTTCGTCCGGTTGCAGCATGGGTCAGGACAGAGGCCTGTTTGTGGGCAGTTTTCAGTGTCACACAATGCATGTCCTGCCTGGGGCAAAACAGCCTTCACCCTGCAAGCTATCCTGGGTGGGAGGCAGCACTAGTGGCGTGTGCTGCACCCAATGCCCTCCAGCCCTCAGAGGTGGAGACAAAGCCCCTTCCCTGCTCACCGAACGGGCTCTGACCAGTGCTTGCTCTTGGCTGCCACCCTGTGATGTCCAGCAGCAGGACTTGGACCGGCCGAGCTAACCCTGCTTCTCTTCCTCCACAGGCCTCCTCGCTGGGGAGGCAGAGCCCTCGCGTGGCCTCCTGCCTTGCACACAGCCTGTGCCCTGGGGAGCCTGGCTTGCAGACAACAGCAGGTACCTTCCTCCCTCCTCCCCGCACCCAGGTCTGCCAAGGCCTTTGTGGCTGTGAGACACAGAATGCCCACCGGGCCTGGCAGAGCCGTGACCAGCACACTGGCTTCCAGACTCCAGGGTGTTCTAGCTCCCACCCGCCCAGATGGAGCTGTGGGGAGCATGGACAGGACTCCGTCTTCCTGTTCTCTAGCAGAGGCAGGGAGCCCAAGCCACCCAAGACCGTCCTCAGAGCCCGGACCCCCAGCACAGGACCCGGTACAGGCCTGCACCAAGCTGAGGGCCACCTCATCTTGCTGGGGTGCTGGGACGGGGGGCTTGCTGAGGGATGCGGACTGGAGAAAGTGGAGCAGGGGAGACAGGCAGACCCTGGTTCCCTGCACCTCCCTGTGCCGATGCTGCTTGCCCGAGGGGCATCGAGGTCCCAGGCCACCTGCTGGCCACCTGTGCTGGGCCCACAGGGCGGAGTGTGGGTGGGCAAGTGTCTCGGTGACTGTTCCTTCTTCCCCTTGCAGCACTCCCATGGGCCAGGTGTAGGGCTGCATGTCTTCACGGCGTAAAACTCGTCCACACCCCAGTCTCCAAAGAAGGCATTGCCGTCCCTATTTTCCCTACATGGCTCCTCCAGGGATGCCGCGGTCATCGAGGGTCCAGGCGCACCCAGGCAGCTCCAGGTCATTCCCTCTCTCTAGCGAGGCGCCTGCCACCAGGGGTCTTCCACATCCCGCAGCTGCCTGTTCTGTGTGTGGTGCGCCCCTGTGTGTCCAGCCACGCAGGCCCTATGGCTGCCCTCCTAGAGGCTTCCTGCCCTGGATCCCCGGCCCTCGGGGCCCCAGCCTTGGGCTATACTGCTCCCTGTCTGGATTGATTGAACCCTGGCTATTTCCTTTTGTTTGTTTTAAAGTCTGACTAATTGGAGACTAAACGTGGAGAGAAATGGTGACACACCCCAGTTATTTTGGGGAAACCCAGGGTCTGATGACAGCCGCCGTCTGTTGGGCCATGTGTGTCGCATGGCGGCTTCCTGTGGCCCTGCAGGCGGAGTGTGAGGGACTGGCATTGTCCAGGTCCCACCGGCCCTGCCCCTGCATGGTTCTTGATGCTATGCTGACCCACGCAGGTGAGGGTTTGGCATCACCCGTTTCAGGAGCCGTGGAGCCTGGCGTGCACCCAGCTCTGATGAGTCCTGCTGCTCCCCCCACCCTAACGAGATGGGTGTCTGGCTCCTTCTAGTCCACGCTCTCCAAATCCTCACAGACTTCCCTGTTCAGGAAGACAAGCAGTCCCTGAGAAAGACACCCCCCCCTTAAAAAAAACCCTTGGAATTAGTGTGTGCAGCTCACCAGCTGTTGTGGCGTGTTTGAGTTGTGGGGTGTCCCGGCAGGTACCCAAGTGGGAGGCTGGCCCTGCAGTGCAGAGGGGTGAGCCCCTAGGGCTTCTCCTGCCCCAGGTGTCCCCAGTCTCTGCAGGGTGGTTGGGACAGACGGGCAAGGCGCTCACCTGCGCTGCCGTCTTCTCCCCAGCGGTGTCCATGGGCTCTGGAGACCATCATTTCAACCTTGTGGAGATCCTGTCACAGAACTACAGTGTTGAGGGGGAGTGTGAGGAGCCTTCGAGGTGCTCAGACAAGCCCAAGGAGGAGCTGGAGAAGAACTTCATCTCCCAGGTACTTGGACGAGGTGATCCCGCCCCCGTGTTGGGTGGAGCCCTCTGGGGTCAGCCTCACAGTTTCTGTGTAGTCGGATTCATGTTGGCAAGTGCTAAATTGTACATCTTTCTGCAAAGTGCCAGGCACCATCCTAGGAGCTGAATTCAGTGGTGACCGGGTCTATCATGGGGCTCTCTGGGCAGCACGGTGGCCGGGCATTAAGCCGGCTGCTCTCAAACCCTCTGGTCTCAGAACCCAATTTGTACTCTTAAAAATTATTGAGCTGGCCGGGCGCGGTGGCTCACGCCTATAATCCCAGCACTTTGGGAGGCCGAGGCGGGTGAATCACGAGGTCAAGAGATCGAGACCATCCTGGTCAACAAGGTGAAACCTCGTCTCTACTAAAAATACAAAAATTAGCTGGGCATGATGGTGCGTGCCTGTAGTC
>NW_016108337.1:39844-50686 GCF_001604975.1 Cebus imitator
AAACTTTTTTTTTTTGAGACAGAGTCTTGCTCTGTCGCCCAGACTGGCGTGCACTGGCGTGATCTCGGCTCACTGCAAACTCCACCTCCTGGATTCAAGTGATTCTCCTGCCTCAGCCTCCTAAGTAGCTGTGATTACAAGTGCATGACACCACGCCCGGCTAATACTTTTTTTGTATTTTTAGTAGAGACAGGGTTTCACCATGTTGGCCAGGGTGGTCTCGATCTCCTGACCTCATGATCCACTTGCCTCACCCTCCCAAAGTGCTGGGATTACAGTTGTGAGCCACTTGGGCCTGGCCTAAACTTTTGATTTGATTTTATTTTTTTGTGCAGGTCTTGCTATTTTGCTAGGTCTAGTCTCAAACTCTTGACCTCAAGCAATTTTTCTGCCTGGGCCTCCCAAAGTGCTGGGAGTGTAGGTGTGAGACACCGTACATGGCTCAAGTTCTTTCTTTCTTTCTTTTCTGTTTTGAGACAGAGTGGGGCCTTTTTGCCCAGGCTGGAGTGCAGTGGCACATTCTCGGCTCACTGCCACCTCCCCTTCCTAGGTTCAAGTGATTCCCCTGCCTCAGCCTACCGAGTAGCTGGGACTATAGGCACCCACCACCGTGCCCAGCTAATTTTTGTGTTTTTAGTAGAGATGGAATTTCACCATGTTGGCCAGGCTGGTCTTAAACGCCTGACCTCAAAGTGATCCTCCCACCTCGGCCTCTTATGCTTGGATTACAGGGTGAGCCACGCCCGGACCGCTTCTGTCTTTTAAGGGAGATGTTATTCTGTTGTGATAAGGTCTTATGGTTGAAGTACAAATACAGCCTCATACAGATCTGTTGTTGGAAAAGGAAGGCATATTTAACAGTTTTTCAGATAATGGTGGGTGTTCTTCTTTGATGCCACAGCAAAACTCAGCAAATGGTAGTTTCGTGGAGTGGAGTCTGAGATCGTTACCAGTGAACCTCACGGTTGCAGAGGCAGAGAGGTCAGTGAACGGGTCCCGCAGAGTGGCGTCCAGCGCTGCTCTCTCCTCACGTTGTGGACAGAGAACCCGAGGGAGCCCTGTGGTGTTTTTCGTAAAAGGTTACTAATCCTGCTGGATCAGGGCCCCACCCTCATAGCCTCACTGGACCTTAGTCACTTCTGTAAACGCCTCGTGTCCAGACACAGTCACGTTGGGGTTAGGGTTGACTGTAGCAGTTAATGTCACCGCCGGCCTCATCACAAGTTTTGTAAATGTTGGAAATTTGGCAAGTTCATGTTGTCAAACCCAAGTCTGTCAAAGTCTTGAGTTCTACGGTTGCAGCAGTTAGGTCAGCTGTTTCCTCTGAAGTAGCAGCCCCCCTTGCCTGCCTGCGAGGCTCCTGTCTGAGCGGCTGTAGTCAGCCAGCACTCTTGAGGTGAAAGGACGGAAGGGCCCCCGTGCCTCACCACCCATTCCACGCGTGCTTCCTTGAAGGAGCCCCTCACCCTGCTAGGCAGCAGCCGCTCTGCTTCCCATGCCCTCAAACAGAGCATGGAGGCGTCTGCTCAGGATGCGACTTCACAGAATGTGCCCACCATCTTCTAAAGTGAAGCTGGGGAGATTGCTTTTGGTCTGTGAGGGATGGGCAGTGGTGCCCTGGCTGCGCTTCCACGGGCGCCGGGCTGTTGCTGGCTGCCAGTGCGGCACCATCAGTGCAAGTATCAGTGAAGCCCAGCACAGAAACCACGGCTTTGTGCTCTTCAGACGGGGCTTCACCCGGGGCACCCAGGGGCCTTGGGACCACCGTGTCAGCCCTCCCACCTGCCTGCTCCTGGTCGTCATGGGCATACAGAATGTGTTCTGTCCGTCGGGTCCTGTGAGAACTAAAGGGGGACTTGGTATGGATGTTCAACCTGGGGAAGGGCTGGGAATGGGCCGGGAGGTTCTTTGTGGACTTGCAGCCCCAGGAGGAATCTGGGCAAGAGCTGGGGTGGAGGGGAGGCCAGTGCTGACATCCTGAGAGAATGTGAGGGAGGGTTCAGGAAGGTGGATGCTGAGAGTGACCCCGGGGGCTGGTGGAGTCTGAGCAAGCTGTAACCTCAGTGGTGTAGAGGCTCACATGAGGGAGGCGTGGGGATTTGAATGCAGCGCTGGAGAGGATGATGTCTCTTCCCTCCTGGGAGTTACGTGCCCTGTTTCTACTTGCTAGCAGGCTGCACGGGCTCAGCATCCAGCTGTGTGTTCATCATGGCGCTCTTGTTCCCGTTCGTGATGGCGATTTCTCTGGTTACTCATTTTGACCCAGTGTGAATCGACAGCTTCTCCATTATATTTATGAAGCATCCATCTGTTTGTATACTTTTCTTCTTCTTTGTTAATGTTTTATTGTGAGACAGAGTCTCGCTGTGCCGCCCAGGCTGGAGTGCAGTGGTGCGGTCTCGGCTCACTGCAGCCTCTGCCTCCCGGGTTCAGGTGATTCCCCTGCCTCGTCCTCCCGAGTAGCTGGGACGACAGGAGACACGCAACTTATTTTTAGTGGAGACGGCGTTTTGCCATGTTGCCCAGGCTGGTCTTGAACTCCTGGCCTCAAGTGATCCGCCCTCCTTGGCCTTCCAAAATGCTGGGATTACAGGTGTGAGCTCCTGTGTCGTCTGGCCTTTTATGTAGTTTCCTGAGGGTTCTTTTTTTTTAAAATCAGGAATAAATGTCAGATTTTACCAAATGGTTTTCAGGTTACTTTTTTCCCCTTTGATAAGCTGATGTTGAGTTAAAATAGTAGATTGCCAGGTGTCGCACCATCCTTATATTCCTGTCATTCACCCTGTGCGAGGTGGCACTGTGGGCAGGGTGGTGCCCTCTTCCCCGGCCGGTGACCCCTGTGTTCCAGTGTCTCTCTGAGGGATTGTGAAGGAGCTCTCGGATGAGGGCCTGGGCCTGAGGTCTGGATGGGGAGTGCTGCGTGTGGGGAGCTGCTGTGGGTGTGTCAGAGTAGCCCTGGTTGTGGCCAACAAGGCTCAGGTAAGGGAGAGGGGACAGGAGCCCCTGAGTAGTCCCTCCTGATGAGGCCCTGTTTCCCTCCCTAACTCAGAGCAGCGACATGCCCTTCGATGAGCTGCTTGCACTCTATGGCTACGAGGCCTCAGACCCCATCTCAGAGCAGGGGAGCGAGGGTGGTGATGTGGCTCCCAACCTCCTGGACATGACCCTGGACAAGGTGAGTGAGTGCCCTTCCTGGAACTGGCCCCAGTAGAGGTGCGGGGACCGGGGCTGCCTCTCAGCAGGGGGCGTTCACTGAGAGGAGCACAAAGGCCCCCAGAACAAGTCAAATGTGGCCACCTGTACCACTCTGCCAGGGTTGGAATGGCCGTAGGCATGAGGCTGGACCCTGGCCTTAACCCCGGGCCATGTGTCCTTCTGGCATGGACGGGTGGAGGGGCAATCAGGGCCTGTCCTGGAGAAGTGCACCTGGGAAGGCAGAGGAACCATGACCTGGCCGCCTCCCCAGGACTGGGCTCTCTGACATTAGGTACCCAGAGGTCACCGCTCGAGGGCTGGGCATTTGGAGCACGGGAAGGCTGCACTGCAGAAGGTTAACACCAAATGCATGACTGAGAAAGAGCCACGCGCTCTGGGCGGTGCCCAGTGGTGGCTGTGTTTCCAGCTCTGGTGGCTGGGTGTGAGCTCCCCCGCGCTGTACACCCTCGGGTGCCTCCAGCTCCTTACTTGTGTAATGGGAATAGCACCCCACGTGTCCAGTTCCACCCCCGCTTCCCTCCCCCCAACACTGTGCACCCTCAGCCACCTCTGTTTCCTTTTCTGCAGAATGGGCATAGGCCCCACGTGAGCCTCAGGGAGCCCCCAGTGTCTTCGCTGTTGTTATCATTAGTGTTATGCTGAGACTGCTAAACTGTAAAACATTCTTTACTTTTTTGTTAAAAGGAACAAATAGCGAAGGATTTGCTTTCAGGGGAAGAAGAGGAAGAGACGCAGCCATCTGCTGACGACCTCACCCCGTCCGTGACCTCCCACAAGGCCTCCGACCTCTTCCCAAACCAGAGTGGATGTAGGTGACTCTGTTCCAATCCTCTCCCGAGCCCAGGCCCTGGGCCAGCAGGGGTGATGCTGAGAAGGGTCCTGGGGCTGGTGCGGGCCAAGAACGTATCACAGATGAGGGGGTCTGCCTGGTGGGAAGCGCTGGTAGCCCCGGGGGTGCCTTGTTCTGCCCCATCCTGGCCAGTGAGCAGGGACTCTCAGAGTGATTCGGTTTAAACAAGCGGGGAATGTGTTGGTTCCCCTAGCAGATCTAGAGGCAGCATCCCCATGGCCGTCCTCCCCCACAAGCCTGTGCGCTGGCTTTCCTGGGAGCTGAGGGCTGGGGCCCAGCGGTGCAGCAGCCACGTGGAAGGGAAGGGAAGGGAAGGACTCTTTCTTCAGAGTGCACCCCGGGTCCTGGGTTCTGTGCCCATCCACGTCCCGGTGTCTGGCCAGGGAGGGGGTCACAGCCTGGGGATCAGGTGGATGGAGAGTGGGAGTGGAGGGTCTTTGCCCGAATAAGGGGCCGTGCAGGTTGCCGGCAGTGGAGACCCTGGGGGACCTGCCTCCATTTCCCCAAAGCTCGTTTCCTGGCTGATGAAGTCAAAAAGCCTGGCTCTTCTGCCTCCTCCGACACTGAGGAGGACTCCCTTCCTGCCAACAAATGTAAGAAGGTACGTGGCTCTGCTTCTCCCCAACCTCGTATCGACCACAGTCACCACAGCGGGGTCCTGCGGAGCCCTCTCCCTGGGCATGTGCCCCTTCTCAGAGGAGGGATGTGCTGCTCAACCCCGGGGTGGGCCGGGACTGAAGCCCCGGCTCCTGCTGCTGACCGAGTGTTTCTCCTCTGACATCCTGTCTGGGCCTGCCAGGCCAGTGTCAGGGCACTGCCTCCCCTCACACACCCAGGCCTCTGCCTCCCATCCTCAGACCCCAGAACTCGCATCAGCAGGTCGATTGCACACATGGGCCTGGGGTCTGAATGGCGGCACCTCCGCCCGAGCCGGCCACAGGACGTGACAGCCAGCCTCCCTCCTGTGCCGGATGCTTCCTCAGTGTCCTGATTCCAGGCTGTTGTTTGCAGATCATGGTGGGACCTCAGTTCCAAGCTGACCTCAGCAGCCTGCACTTGAACCGGCACTGTGAGAAGAGTGAGTGGGGCCCAGGGCGGGAAACTCACTTCTGCAGGGGAGGGGCCCGGTGGGACAGCAGATTGTTGGGCAGTCTGAGGGGCCCAGCCTGGTCAGGTGCCCGCCCTTTGTGGCTTGCTGGGCAGCCGAACCTGTGGCTGCAGGAAGTGGAGGCTCTCTTGACTGCGGTGGGCCTGTCGATGCCTGCCCCTGCCCACTCTGCCCAGCTCTGTCCGTCTCTTGGGGTCTGCTCCTGTCAACCCGTGCAGCCAGACCCTCAGCAGTCCATCCTGCCCCGCCCTTGACTCCAGCCACCTCCCCCCAGCCAGGGCCGCTGCCTTCGCCAGCTCTCTGCCCCGAGGTGCCTCCTCAGGAGCCCCAGGTCAGACGGGCTCTCCGGAGAGAACTGCTGGGTGTCGTGCGGCTTCCCCTGCCTGGCTCCCCGCCTCTGCAGGGCACTCCCTGTCCTGGACCCGATCTTCGTCTTTTTCCCACTGGAGTTCAGAGCCAGGCCGCTCTGGCCCCTTCCAGGCATGGACTCAGGTGCTCACTGACTTGGGTCTTGTTTTTCCCTGGAGCCCTTGGAGGCCCTGGGCCAGTGCTCCCAGCTCAGGAGCCTTCTCCAAGGTGATTCCATGGCTGGGATGGACGCGTGTGAGAGGAGGACAGAGGCAGGCAGGTGCAGCCAAGCTGGGACATCCAGAAGACGGGGTCAGAGGGGACACGGGACCCTCACCCAGAAAAGGCACCTGCAGTCACACTCTGGGTGGAGCCCTGGCCTCGGAGCCTGTCATCAGGGCCCTTTCCCAACTCTGACTCACCCCATGAGGGTGCCCTGTCCTCGGCAGCCAGCACACTTCAGCCACGGGATGCCGCCGGCCACTCCCACGCTGTGTGACGTCTGTGCCGTGGGAGCCTTCTGCGGGCTGGTGTCTCACGTATTTCGCTGTGGTGCTTGGTTTGGGCGCCACGTTTGCCACCCCTCCTGCCGTGGGCTGCTGTCACGGTTGGGTTCGTTTGTGGGCCGTGAATGCGCTCGTGCCTGGTTCGTGGATAGAGCGCTCAGTCCTCGATGGACAGCAGGGAGTCGCACGGTAGGTGTGTGCTGGGGTCACACGTGCTGCCCACGTTTCTCAGTCGTGGTTTGTGGGAGTCGCTCACGTTCTCAGCGTTTGACCCCGAGGGTGAACTTGCCTGAGTTGAGATGGACTCTTGTCGCGTTGTGTCTTTCATTGGCATTTCCCTGGAGAGTGTGCTTGCCATTTGGATATTCTCTTTGTGTGTGCCCAAAGCTTTCCCCGTTTCTGACTTGGGTGATCTTTCTCTCTGATTTGTGGAGTGACTTATGCATTCTAGAAGCGAGTCCTCTGTGGGCTTTGCGCACTGCTCCTGTCTGCTCCAGTTTGTGGCTTTCCCGTTGACTTTCTTGGTGGTGTCTTCAGTAAAGTCCAGCTTACCAATCTTATTTTAAAAGTAACGTGTTTGTGTCCTATTTAAGAGTCTTTGCTTACCTTCAGGCTCTTGAAGGTACTCTTCCATGTTTCATTCTAGAAGGTTTCTTGTTTTCCTTTCACATTTAAGGCTGTGATCCAACTTAATTTAAATTTTGGTATATGGTGGCCAGGGCTGGGGCTCACCCTATAATCCCAGCATTTTGGGAGGCCAAGGCGGGTGGATTACTTGAGGTCGGGAGTTTGAGACCAGCCTGTCCAACATGGTGACACCCTGTTTCTACTACAAATACAAAAATTAGCCAGGCATGATGGTGCTCGCCAGTAGTCCCAGATACATGGGAGGCTGAGACAGGAGAATCGCTTGAACTACAAGGCGGAGGTTGCAATGAGCTGAGATTGCACCACTGCACTCCAGCCTGGGCCACAGAGCAAGACTCCATCTCAGAAAAATAAAAAAATAAATGAATTTTGGTGTATGGTGTTAGATGGCATGAAGCGTGGGTTAGGGAACTGTTTTCCCATACGGATATGCAGTTGCTCCAGCACCACACATTGAAAAGACCGTGGCCAGGCGTGGTGGCTCTGTCTCCAAAAGAAAAAAAAGAGTCCATTCTCTCCCCCACTGAGTTGCAGCGATGCCTTTGTGATAAATCAAGTGTCTGTACAGTGTCTCCCTTCTCTCACCCTGAGTCACGCCATACTGTTGCAATTCTTACATGTTGCACCTAAGTCCGAGGTGGTGCAAGTCTTCCAGCTTTGTAAGTTTTCATTGCATGTATATAAGTTTAAGAGTAAACTTGGGGACAGAAGTACATGATGAGGAAAGACGTTCCTTCTTTGCTGCGTTACTGCGAGAATGAAGACCATTCTCAGCAATCAGACTGTCAACATTCCAGAAAATGTCGACATGACTCTGAAGGGATGCACAGTTATGGTGAAGGCCCCAGAGGAACCCTGCGGAGGGACTTCAATCACATCAATGTAGAACTCAGCCTTCTTGGAAAGAAAAAAAAGAGGTTCCAGGTTGACAAATGGTGGGGTAACCGAAAGGAACTGGCTACAGTTCGTACTATTTGTAGTCATGTACAGAACATGAGCAAGGGCGTTACACTGGGCTTCCGTTACAAGATGAGGCCTGTGTCTGCTCACTTCCCCATGAACGTCGTTATCCAGGAGAATGGGTCTCTTGTTGAAATCCGAAATTACTTGGGTGAAAAATACATCCGCAGGGCTCGAATGAGACCACGTGTTGCCTGCTCAGTATCTCAAGCCCAGAAAGATGAATTAATCCTTGAAGGAAATGACATTGAGCTTGTTTCAAATTCAGCGGCTTTGATTCAGCAAGCTACAACAGTTAAAAGCAAGGATATCCGGAAATTTTTGGATGTATATATGTCTCTGAAAAAGGAGCTGTTCAGCAGACTGATGAGTAAGACCTTAGAGTTGTCCAGCTACAGAAACAAAATGCCTATCATAGCTAAGACCTACTTGTGATACTTAAATGATGCAATAAAAGACCTATTAATTTGGAAAAAAAAAAGAGTAAAATTATTTTTTCGGCAACTGACAGGTTTTTTTTTTTTAATTATTTATTTATTTTAGTGACAGAATTTCCCTCTTGTTGCCCAGGCTGGAGTGCAATGGCGCAATCTCAGCTCACCGCGACCTGCACCTCCCAGGTTCAAGTGGTTCTCCTGCCTCAGCCTCCTGAGTAGCTGGGATTACAGGCATGTGCCACCATGTCCAGCTAATATTTTTTATTTTTAGCAGAGTTGGTGTTTCACCATGTTAGCTAGGCTGGTCTCAAACTTCTGATCTCAAGTGATCCTCCTGCCTCGGCCTCCCAAAGTGCTGGGATTACAGGTGTGAGCCACCATATCCAGCCCTGACAAGTTTTAATCTTAAAACTTAGGTAGATATACAACTTGTCAGTCGCCTCAAAAATATTTGCTAGGGTTTTGATTAGGCTTGCATTGAATCTTTAATTTGGGGAGAATTGATATTCCACTCTGTGGGTTTTTACCTCTCTGGTAAGACCTTTAATCTTAGCAATGTTACGGTTTTCAGTATAGCATCTTTTTTTTGAATTGGAGTCTCCCTTCGTCGCCCGGGCTCAAGTGCAATGGCACGATCCCAATTCCCTGCAACCTCCGACCCCCAGGTTCAAGCAGTTCTCCTGCCTCAGCCTCTAGAGTAGCTGGGATGACAGGTGTCCACCACCATGCCCAGCTATTTTTTGTATTTTTAGTAGAGACAGGGTTTCACCATGTTGGCCAGGCTGGTCTCCAACTCCTGACCTCAGGTGATTGACCTGGCTTGGCCTCCCAAAGTGCTGGGATTACAGGCGTCAGCGATCGCACCCGGCCCCAGCTTACATTGTCCTTCAGACTGGGAAGGTGTTCTGTCTTCTGGCTCGCCCTACCTCCCGAGGGAAATCTTTTCTGCCAGCTTTGACGACATTTCACCCCCGCTGGTTTTGAGCAGTTTGACGAGGACGTTCTGTGGTGGACACGGACACTGTGTAGTCTTTGAGGCCGGCCTCTTCCATATTCGTTTCAGGCCCCTCCATATCTTTTTGTGGCTCACGGCTTATTTCTTTCTTTCTTTCTTTTCTTTTTTTGAGATGGAGTCTCCCTCTTGTTGCCCAGGCTGGAGTGCAGCGGCGCGATCTTGGCTCAGCACAACGTCTGCCTCCCGGGTTCAAGCGATTCTCCTGCCTCAGCCTCCCGAGTAGCTGGGACTACAGGCTTGCGCCACCACATCCGGCTAATTTTTGTACTTTTAAGTAGAGGCAGGGGTTCTCCATGTTGGTCAGGCTGGTCTCGAACTGCTGGGGTTACAGGCGTGAGCCAACCCACCCGGCTCCTCCTCCTCTTTTGAAGTAGATTTTTACAGGATACAGAATTCTGAGTGAACAATTTTTTTTCTTTTGGCGTGTTAAAGTTCTATTCATGCCTGCTGTCTCTTGTTTCTGATGAGAAATCTTCCCATTCTTTTGTTTTCCTTAATATATGTAGGGGGAACCCTGAAAGTGCCCTGGCAAGGGTCTGGAGCCTCAGCCTGTTCCCATATAAATATTGATTTAGAAGAGAATTAGAAATGTAGGCACATAGCTATTCCTTCATATAATCGTATATAATCTTACAGTTACCTATAAAGATATATACTCAATGTAACCTTTAATCTTACTAATGACTCTCAGGTTATGAAGCATGGAACTGAGGTGACACTGTGAACAAAGTGACCCTAAGTCATGATGCCCTAAGATCTCTGTCATGCCCACATAGGGCTGCTGGAGGGCTCCTCGGCTGTGCGGCAGCCCCCGCGCTGGGGAAGCACCCGCGCTGGGGAAGCGCCCGCTGTTCAGCCAGCTAGGGGAAGAGGCGTCCAAAATGGCCGAGACGTCACCTTCCTGGGGAAGGCAGGAGAAAACTCCACTCCTCCAAGCTCCTGCGGTGGGCCTGACGGCTGTCAGGGAGGCCCGCAGACATCTGGGGGCTTAATTGTCTCTATGAGATGCTGGCTTCAGCGGTCACGTTCCACGTCCACTCTGAGCCCTGCTTCTGCACCTGGTTTCTCTTTTTCTTAAAAGGTAAGAATAATTGTAACATAATCTTAATGTCCTTAATATTTCTGACAAATATATGAAGAGTGCTGATGCATTAGGTTTTCTCCTGGCCTCGGCTGCGTAAAAGTCCTGGGCCCCCTGTCTCCAAGACACGAGATTTACCTGACCCTGTCACTGACCACCGACCACCGTTACCTCCCTGACCTTCCCCGCCCCTTGCTTTGCACTCAGTAAATTAATTCAGAGCGTCCAGGCACTCGGGGCCACTGCAGGTCTCCGTGATTTGGCTGGCAGTGGACCCCCGAACTCTCTTCTCCCTCTCTGTGTCTGTGTCTTTTATTTCTACAGTTTCTCATCTCTGCACCTGCAGGGTGGGGCTCACAGAACCCTATAGGGCTGGACATGATTTTCTTGTATTTTTTGGACTTTGACAGTTTGTGATGTACCTGGGTCTAGTTTTCTGAACTGAGTGAGGTCAGCCTGAGAGTGGGTGCATTTTAACAGATTTTGAAGTCTTGACTGTTATTTCTAAAAATGTTTGTTTTCTTTTTCTTCCTTACAGTTCAGTTTCTGGGAGAATATTTCTTAAATTTTTCTGATTTCCCGCTCTGTCTTCCTTTTGGGTCTCTGGTATATGTGCCACGTGCTGAGTGTCATCCCACAGGTCTCTCCATCCACCTGTATCATGGCCATGGTG
>NW_016108337.1:52278-53128 GCF_001604975.1 Cebus imitator
AGGTCTCTGCAGTCATGTGTGATGGGCCTGGGTGTTGTTGCACGGGTCTTTGTTCTCTTATTTTCTGCCTCTGTGCTACTGTTTGAATAATTTCTTTTTTAGTTGTTGTTTTTGAGATGGAGTCTCACTTTGTTTCCTAGGCTGGAGTTCAGTGATGGGATCTCAGCTTACTGCAACCTCTGCCTGCTGGGCCCAAGAGATTCTCCTGCCTCAGACTCTCCAGTAGCTGGGATTATAGGTGCCTGCCCCGATGCCGGGCTAATTTTTGTTGTATTTTTAGTAGCGATGGGGTTTCACTATGTTGGCCAGGATGGTCTCGAACTCCTGACCTCATGATCCACCCCCTTGACCTCCCAAAGTGCTGAGATTACAGGTGTGAGCCGCCGCGCCTGGCCTGTTTGAATAATTTCTATCAACATGTCTTTGGCGTTACCAGTCCTCTTTTCTGATATACCAGATTGCTACTTAGTCCGTGTCACAAAATTTTTAATTGCCATATTGTATATTTTATTTTTAATATTTGCTCTTGGTTGTTTTTAATTTTTCTGCAGAAATTCTCCATTTTCTCACTTTCCCCCGATCTTCTGCAATCTTTAACCTTTTAATATTGATTACTAATAATTGTCATTCTGTTGCTTTGCATTTTTTTTTTGTCTTTTTTTGAGTTGGTCTGATTCTGTTGCCCAGACTGGAGTGCAGTGGTGCGATCTTGGCTCACTGCAACCTCCACTTCCTAGGTTTGAGCGCTTCTCCTGCCTCAGCCTTCTGAGTAGCTGGGATTACAGGCACCTGTACCACGCCCAACCAGTTTTTTGTATTTTTAATAGAGATGAGGTTTCACCATGTTGGC